>NC_084803.1:14422927-14485427 GCF_963583255.1 Pyrus communis | reverse complement strand
GTTAGGTAGAATCAATGTTAGGTATGGTTGAGTGGAAAAAATTAGGTGCAATTAATGGGTTTTGTGTGGTAGCAAATAATCCTAGTTTAATTAAGTGTGTGGTGTAGCTTTCATTTGGTTTGCTATAAATACCCAAGTCCTCAAGCATTGTATATCATCCAAGGAAAAACAAAGCCTAGAGCAAAATAAGAAAAACTTTGCTAATTAGTTTGTTTTGTGAGCTTTCTTTAAGAGTGTGCTCTATTTTTCTTTTTCTTGGGATCATTAGAGTTATCTTGGATACTCTTCTTATTCAACAATCCCCTCGTGCCAAGGAACCTTACACTGAGCATAGAACATTCTCCAGCAATTAGGACACTCCGATTGCCTCACAACCTCTGACCCATCATCAATCAACATTGCAGAGCAATCCTTATAGGGGCAGTAAAATTTCTCAGACTCAAGAATCACAGCCTCACACAATGCAGTTCCCCAGCGATCAAACACCTCCGGAGGCAGAATCGGCAGGCAATACTCGGGCTCCAGCAACCCTATACAATCAGGAACAGGGCACCTAATGCTGGTAACGTTCTCTTGAAGCTTGGAGGCCACGTACTTAACCATACACTCAGTACAATAACCATGGCTGCAGTTTTCGATCCGAAACGACTCGATTCCTGACTTGGATTCGACGCAGATTTCACAAACGAAGTCTGTGTCGTTTTTAGAATTTGAAGATTGCCCAGACTCGGTCACGGAAAAATCCGAAAAGGTTTTTTCTTCTTCGCTTTCCGAAGGGAGTGTTGGATGGTTTGAACCTAAGAATTCTGAGCTCGTCGTCCCCGTCGTAAAAGTCTAGGGTTTCTTCAGAAAGGTCGATAAAGTTGCCTGCTTTGGCGGGCATGGGAGCCGATTTGAGCAGAGAAGCCGTGATCGATCGGAGGTCTCCGCCGTCGTCGTCGTCGTCGACGTTGATGGGGTTGGTTGACGGATTCCGCGAAGTGGGTGTGAAGCAGAAGGCGTCGTCTTCCATGTCGATGATGTGGATGTGAGAGTGAGACGACGGTGGGTTCTCCATATTAACTTTGTTTCGTCTTCCCATTGGCTGTCACTGAGAGAGGCTTTTGGATACTCTGTTTGTGAGGCTTTTGGATACTCTGTTTCTCTCTCCTATTTCACTTTCCTCCTCTTCCTTACTGTGCACGCAACGAAATTATTTAAATAGTACTTCTGATATTTGGACTAACTATATTTCACCCTTTCAAAATGAGAAATGAATTTTCAATTTTCTCTTTTTGTATTATAAAATACAGAACTTGGATCGATTTATGTCTGTTGTCGGATTGATTGTTTGATCCATCATAACCACAAATTCACATAAGATCTTGCCTTATCTATCAACGACATCGTTTGAGAAGATAGGATGACATTAGTTAAGCTCTAGCGCGCCAGTGCAGCCTTATTTAAGGCACATAACCCTGCATATTGAACTACGCACTCTCAACAGTAAAAAAGGGTGCAACCCTTGATGTTGAATGAGTTTTCGAGATGAATTTTCTCATCACACAAGTCACATACAAATGTTTTGCTGCCAAACTTTACTCTTGTGCCCATCTCTCTCTCTCTCTCTCTCTCTCTCTCTCTCTCTCTCTCTCTCTAGGTTAGATTATGGTGGAACATCAACTTCATTATATACACGAGTGGAGAGTTCATCATCGGTTACTGTAAGGAATAAGAGTAGTTTTCCTTTAAGTACTTTACTCCTGAACCCCAACGAAGGTTCTGAACAGAAAACTTAATTAAAATGCGTAGCATCGGAGATGCAACTGCAAATTAACTAGCAACTACAAAGAGGGAGATTCGAACTTGAGTAATATTGATCCAAATAGATGTTACACATCTGAGTATAAACAAACAGCACAATGATCTAATTCCTAGAATCCTACCTGCAACAAACTCCATAATATTGCAGCAAGATCGGCTCATGAGCAAATAATTAGGATTATTTCTTACAGCTTTGACAATAACGGGTATGTTCGATAGCTTGAATTCCACAACTGTAACAGAAAGCAAATCCGCACCTACAACAATAATAGTAACCAACTTTGATGATCAATGAAGATTAGGGCAAATATATATACACCAAAAGATAAAATATTAAATTTATGCAAGTTGAATGAGATAACTCAAGTTATTTAATTCCAAAACTGATAGGGAATTAATCTAGAAGTAGCAGAGAAGTTCAGCTGACCTGCATTTCATGTAGATGCACCCATCTATTCTTTCAACATAGAAACTGCAACGTGGGCACCTCCTCCAGTTCTTATTCTTGGCAAGCTCTTCCAGCATCTCGTCTTCGCCCTTATCTCTCAATTTCTGAAACATGGAGCAATTGAATTCGGTATGCCAAGGAACCTTACACTTGGCGCAAAACTCTCTTTTGCAATGAGGACATGGAGCCTGATTGGTATCCTCTGGCCCCTCGTGGATTAACAGCGCAGAGCACCCGACGAAGGGACAGTATAAGTACTTCTTCTGAGGCCCGATAACCACAGATTCACATATGGCCTTGCCCCACCTATCAAAGAGGTCGGTTGGGAGGATAGGACGACAGTAGTCAAGTTCTAATGTGCCCGTGCAGCCTTGTGCAGGGCATGTAATGGAAGATACATTGTCATCAAGCTTGGATGCTATGAATTTCACAACGCAGTCTTGACAGTAAAAGTGGGAGCAACCCTTAATGTTAAACGAGTCTTTTAGATCAACTGGCTCAACACAGAAGTCACATACAAAAGTTGAATCGATATCATCACTCTCATCTGCAAGTGTAGATTCACATAAGGCATTGCCCCACCCATCAAAGACGTCATCTGGGAGGATTGGACGACAGTAGTCAGGGTCTAGAGCGCCAGTGCAGCCTTGTACAGGGCACATAACAGCGGATGTGACATTGTTTTGGAGATTGGATGCTACGTATTGAACAACGCACTCTCGACAGTAAAAATGGGCACAACCCTTGATGTTGAATGAGTTTTCGAGATGACTTTTCGCATCACACAAGTCACATACAAAAGTAGGATCAATATCAATATCAACATGTTCATGTTGCTTCGTATTTGTTTTTGTATGCAGTACTATATGTTTGGTCACGAAGGAGAAGTGCTTACCCCTTATGTATTTTCCTGTGAAAACTTTGCTCCCCAGTTTGTTTCCTGTGAAAACTTTGCCACCCAACTTCTCTCCTGTGCAAAGTTTGTTGCCCATCTCTCTCTCTCTCTCTCTCTCTCTCTCTCTCTCTCTCTCTCTCTCTCTCTCTCTCTCTCTCTTCAGTGGTTAAGATTAAGAATCTAACTCAGGTGGCAGTGTGAAGAAATAATAAGAGGCTAATTACAGATGGTGAGGTTTAATTGTTAAGACTGAGTGATGTGATGAAATTTCTAGGGCTGAATTCTGGATCATCAACTTCATCTATACACAAGAGGAGAGTCCATGAGCGGTAAGGAATGGGACTTCCTTCGTCAATAAGGATTATAAAAAATAAAATAAAAGAAGATTGACCTTTTGGAGAGAGAGTACATCTTCCCTAAACGTTTACTTTGGGCAATTTTGAATTACCATTTTGCCACTGACAAACATAGGACTAACTCTCCAGATCCTCTTGTGAGGATCCGAGAATCTTTCAATCAATTTTGTTCATCGTATATCGTGCAGTAAAAAGAAATTTTTACATGAGAATCCGAGAATCTTTCAATCATGTATATTCATCGTACATCGTGTGATCAGTTTTTATCAAGTACTGTTTATATTCAATTGTAAGTAATTTTTTATCGTACGATATACGATAAACAAATTTGATTGAAAGATTCCAAAATCCTTACAAAAAAGATCCAAAGAGGATCCTCATTCTTTTTAGAGAACCCCCTCCCCCTGACAGAGATTTTAGCGGTCATAAAGCGTTTTTAGCTATTTCAGAAGCAACATAATAAGGGGTAGAGTCTTTCTGCAGTGGTACATTGTCAAATAGTATGATATATACACATCTATGGGTTGCTTATATACAAGAGCAGTTCCAAGTGATTTCACAATTGGTATAAAAAAAAACTTAATTGTCAGGCATGAATCTTTCTTTTCCTTTATACAGACAACACCGATTAACTTCTAATGTACAGTTTCAAACCAAAGGTGAAATATTAAGAAACGAATTCTGAACCCCGTCAATTGTTCTGAACAGAAAGCTTAAACAAGTAGTCATCGGAGATGCAACCGGAACTAGCACTGTAGACTGGAGTAGAGGTTTTTCAGGGCTGTATACAGGGGCTCAGCAGCCTTTGGTCTGTCCACAGTTCCGAGTAGTATATCAGAAGTCGTCAAGTAAGGGTCACCATAAAACTGTAGATTGGTATCCATCCTCGTGGCCACAATGTTCCCTTCCAATGATACTCCAACAAATGCACCTGTCAAAACATCGCAACGTCACACCGTCAGGAGTAGGATCTTTTCCAAGCTCCCATACTACCCCGAATAACAGAACCCTCAAAATGCGTTAAACAAACAGTGGCTGATACATACTAAGAATTTGAAAAGTAAAATGACAAACCAATACTCCACTACAATCTTTGCTACTTGTACCAATGAAAAGACCCTCGTGCCATGGTATACAGCGGATGATCCTAGTCATTAACTGGAAAGCTTTACCAATCTAAACTTGTTATCATACCTTTGCTACAACTGTATGTATAGCACATTCCAGAACCTCTGTCTCCAGCGCGCATGTCTGCTTCCAGCACTCTACCAATAGGTCCTGCGGCAGCACTACACCCAGCGCCAAGAGAAAAATGCATGCGACTACAAAATGTTTTCACAGCTTTTAAATCGTGAAGCACAATGATGAAGTCCATAAGCTCACCCCCAATCTGGAAAAAGAAACAATGGGAATGCAAAGATTACCGCCTGGAATAGAACTAAGGAAGTACAAAATTCCAGCCAAGATTTAGAATTTCTCAACTTACTGAAGCGGAAGAGACTAAACATATCAATTTTAAAAAGAAACTGCTGGTGACAAATGCATATGAACTATTATTATTATTTTTGTAATTAATGTATATGAATTATTACTCCTCTGAAATTCCTTTCTTCCAACTTAAGCATGTACAAATAATCATAGACGGAAACAACAGATAAATAACATTAGAACGACGAAAATATTGCATATATACCTGTGCGCCCCATCCTAAGCCAACAGAAAATATGGATGACGGGGCAGACCATGATCCATCAGACCTTTGAGCAATTACCAAACCAGTACCAAGTTTGTAAGAGAGAAGTGCACCAGCTTTAGCAACTGTTAGGATTGCCAGACCTTTGGCTCCTTTAAGAACAGCTGCGGGTATAGACCACTCAGGATTCAACCTAGCAACCTGTCAAACATAACATAAGATGTCAGAAATCATCTTAATTGGAATATGAGAACTCTTTAGACGAAATGAATTGAAATTCATAATTGCACCTAGGAGTAACTTAACGAAACTAATAATCCAGAAATGTAGGAACAAAATTAACTTAACAAAACTATAAGGAATTCAGAATTGCACCTGGGAGTAACTTCTCAATGTGTTGGATGCTTTGTATATCTCCTGTTCCATGGAAAACCCAACAGGAAGATTTAACCATCCTCTTGTACACGTCCAATCGATGACATCGTGCTTGGCTGCTTGTGCAGCATTGCTGATGCTGTTAATTAGAATACCCTGTAAAGGATCTAGCCTATCATAGCAGGCATCGCAGACCCTCTGCGGATTCCTCTCCCTAAACTTGACAGGCAACAAGCACCTTCCTTTACTACATGTTCTGCAGAAAATTCCCCCACAGAACCGACAATGATGTCTTCCACGAGTAAGTGCAGTAAAAGGCAAAGTGCACTGCATGCAACCTGTAGTAGAACTATCAGGAAGCCACTCAGGGGGCTCAGCTTCCAAAACATCTTTGTATGCGTTGTAATTAAACGTTGTTGGCTCAAGCAGGGGTGGAGCACTGGGTATATAAACCGACGAGTGCAAGCATGTATCACCATTTTTTTCTGAGCCCAAAAATGAAACATTCGAATTGGGTAGCTGATTGTCTGATGGAAGACCCGGTGCCTTGTTCCGGCCAGTCAGAATGGCAAATACCCCAGTCAGCACATTCTTCAAATTGACTTCCGGTTGCGTATTAGTCTGAGATAAATCACAAGGCTCTTCGCTCGAATCATACTCGCAGCCATCAACAAAATCCTCGGACTCAAGAGGAAACTGGTACGAATAATCATGCTTCTCGGGCTTGGATGCTACTGCCGGATAACTAACTTTCCCGCAGTGTTCTGGCTCGGGCCAATCGGAACCGACATACTCGTCACCATAGTGGAATTGGGGTTGGTGTCTGTCTATCTTTGCAAGGGACGAATACGAAACTCTCCCCTCAAAGCTCTCCATACAATTCCTCAAACCACTACACAAAATTCAATTTTTCGGTTCGAATTCGAAACCAGAAATGTTACAAAATTCAAAAATAAATAAATCCCATAAAGAGAATCAACTTTGACGTCAAAGCGAAATCAAGATAAAAATTCAGAATTAAATTAAGGGAAACGAGCACGACAACAATATGCAGCTGGAAAATAATCAAAAATCGTAAATTAATTATCTTTTCAGCAAAAATAACACGAATTCGAATTCGGGAATTGGGGATTTTGCTTCTGGTTTGTTCTAGGGTAATTTAATTGAATTAAATTAAAGAAGAAAAAAAAAGATAAACCGACAGCAGACGTACCTGTTGATCAATTCGAGCCGTCAATTGAACAAAATTGAGAAACTGGTTTGATTAGGGATTTAATTTTCAGGGTTTTGCGACCAACGAAGAAGAAGAAGAAGAAGAAGAAGAAGGAGAAGAAAAAAGGACACCCGGAGTTCTTGAGATACACGAAAAGACTTGGCGTCCGTGTCTGATCACAAAAACAACATCCAGTCGGGTACACGTTTTTTTTTTTTTCAAAAAAAAAAAAAAAATTCCTCATTTAGACCAACTCCAATGGTGGGCTAAAAGCCAAATTACCCTCCAAAATTTCTCCTCAAACCCACTCCAACACAAGGGGAAAATTTGGGCTAAATGCTAAATGCTAAACCAATGTCAAATTTCCCCCAAAATTTAGCCCAGAAATCGGAGTGGATTTCACCCAATATTTATCGGAATTTAAATTTTTTTAGATTAAAATGTTCATAAAATTAATTTACGATAGTCTACATATTTATTTTTTTAAAAAAATTTAATTTAACAAAAAAAAAAAAAAGCCTAAATTCATTCTTTAATAATCTCGGGCTAAAATTTTAGGCTAGAACGGTTGGAGCAGAAAAGTTGTTTCTGGGCTAAAAACTAAATTTTTCGGGCTAAAATATTTGGCTTAGCCCAACCATTGAAGATGGTCTTAAAGGGAATGGCATGCCGTTGTTTTATGGCAGTAGTTCACGCGGCGATATGTCGTTTCTGAAGGACAATATATTCTTTTAAAGAAAACTAAAAAAAATAGTTTGAAAATTTTAAATTTAAGAGCAAAATAAAGGTAAAGTGAATAGTATCATAATTAATTTTTTAGTGTAAAATATGATTTTTTATTAAGGTGAACAGTAACATAAGTTTTTTGTTAAAGTTCCCATCGTTTTATGGTATAGGTTTAAAGATTATTTAAAGGAATGGTTTTTCATTTTTTTAAAGAAAATGAGGATTAGTTGTGGAACTTATTTCACATTAAACTTTAACAATCTTAACCGTTTATTTTGCAAGTAATTTATAGATCATTCTTACAAAAATTCAATTCAATCCGAAATCATTTGTCTATTAATTGTCACAATGAAATTTTAATATTTTTTAGAATATATTATTCTTCATTTTCTTTGAATCTAATTAGATACCTCAAATACTTTCAGTTTGGCTAATATTTTGTAAAAATAATCTATGAGATGTAACTTGAAAAATAGACGTGCATGTCGTTGAAGTTCTATGTAAAGTAGGCCCCACAAATAATCCATATTTTTTTTGAAGAAAATGAAAATCTCTTCCCTCGTAAGCTCTGTATATATTTAATAGATCAAAGCGCTCCAAATGATTAATATTAGTGTATAATCTTTACATTCGTTTCTATTGAACTTCCAAACAATGAAAAGGATATTTTCCATTCACTTACCTCCATCCAACGCAGTTTTGAAGTGACATCAAAAATTTCCCACTACATATTAAAGTTTGTTAACCTAACTAAACTAGCTAATTCAACCTCGAAACTTCTTGCTCGGCTGTTCATCATCGTCATAATGGCCGCCACCCTCACCGTCCATATCCTTCTCCATCTTCTCTCTGAAGTATCTTGTTGATCTTGTGCAGGCATCAGTGATATTCTCATCTTTGTTTTGCTTTTGTGTCTTACGACCATTTTGCATCTTTACACCAAATTGGAAAGCTTCCTTTAGCTAAATGTATGTTGTCCATATTCTTCTCTCTCGAAGTCCCACAGCTGAATACGTCGAAAATATATATAAGGGATGTGATATCCACACATCATTTTTTACTTCTCACATACCCTTCTAATTTTCAATCGTCGGATCGAATGAATTGAAGAAGATCAACAGACAGAAATTAACAAAGGGTGTCTGAGAAGTAAAATTGGGTGTGCAGATAACACCCCTTTATATATAATTGACAATAACAGAAGCAATTATTGCAACAAAAGTATGATAAAAATATATTGACCTTTAAACTCAACCCTTAGCCTTTAACTAGAGTTTTTGGTTCTACAACATTAGTACTGGATAGATAATTGTAACTGTACATGCTATGACAATTTACAGAAAATAATCAACCAGTAGCCTGAGACTATTAATACGACGGGCGTTATGGCGTGCATTTGAAGCAACCTGTAACTGTATCTCATTTAGATTGTCATAATGAAGTGCTCTGTAGATAACAGTTACTTATGAAACGGCTAAAAGTGCTTTGTCAACCAAAGGAGCATCTCACTGCGTTTGCATAACCTATGGTGTAGACATCAAAATTTCAATGAAATAAATGTTCGTCAATACATTAAAGTTTCGACATGTCTAGGCATACGTGGCATACGCTATGCGTTACACAAATGGTACACATGGATGTGACTTATCAAATTTGGACAAGTCATCAAGAAGGACACATGTCAACACCTAGCGGTCATAATAGTGTAAAGAACAATGAAAAGTTTGAAGGATTTCTGAGAAATACTAGAGAGAAGAGAGAGAAGGGAAAAGCTCAATTGAATACAATGAATGAATTACAAGGTAATCTCCAAAATGCCTAACCACTCTACTTTTATAGTAAACTAACTAATGACAGAAATACTATATTGCCCTTTCTTACAATCCCACCTATTTCTAACTAACTTGATCCATACAACTACCTTATAACAACCAATTGCCACATGTACACTATAGTTATTACTCCCCCTTCAAACTAAGTGTAGTACTGCCTAGCGTAGTTTGCTGCAATGGTGTTGGAGGTCCTAAACCCAAGGTGTCTACAATGCTTGAGAAACACTAGACTGTGTAGACCTTTGGTAAAGATATTTGCGACTTGGTCTTCTATTAGAATGTAGTGCACACTTATATCTCCATTTTGTACTTTTTCTCGAACGAAATGGTAATCTGTGTCAAGATGTTTAATCTTGGAATAGAACACAAGATTGGAACTTAATGCCAAGGCTGACAGATTGTCACAATGAAGTGAAAGTGGTTTTGATAAGAACTGATGAATGTCTTTGAACACAGATTGGATCCAAAACACATTAGTTGTACAATGAGCTAATGTTTTGTATTCAGCTTCTGTTGAACTTCTCGAGACAGTTGTTTGCTTCTTCGACTGCCATGAGATTGGATTCGATCCCATATACATTACAAAACCTGAAATAGACCTTCTAGTGTTGATATATGCTACCTAATCAGAGTCTGAATAGGCAGTAACTTGAAATTCTATGCTCTCTGTATAGTGTAACCCATAATTAATGGTCCATTGCACATACTTGAGTATTCTTTTCACTTAGTGAAAGTGAGCATCTGTAGGTTGAGTCATATATTGACACACTATATTGACAGAGTGTGCAAGATCTGGTCTTGTAAAAGTAAGGTATTGGAGAGCTCCCACAATACTCTTATAGTGACTTGGATCAGATAATATACTTATTTGCAAGTATCTGAGTGTGAGGTTTGGATGAAGTTGATTTTGATTTGCAGGTGTCCATACCAGTTTTCTTTAATAGTTATTTAGCATATTTTGATTGATGTATGAACAAAGCTCCATCACCACTGTATTGAACATGTAAACCAAGAAAATAAGTGAGTTTACCCATGCCCTTAAAGTCAAACACCTCTGCCAAGTTATTAATCACTTCTTGAATTTTAGTTGGACTTAACCCAGTGAGGATTATATCATCAACATAGAGCAGAAGTAGAATAATATCACCATTATCAACTTTAACAAACAAACTTGCATTTGAAAGTGATGCTTGAAAACCAAGAGCTGGAAGATAACTTGTGAACTTTGAATTCCATGCCCTTGGGGCTTGTTTCAACCCATCAAATGACTTAACCAACCTACAAACATGATTAGGATGCTCAAGATCCACAAATCCTTGAGGTTGCTTCATATAAACTTCTTCCTCAAGGTCTCCATGTAAAAATGCATTGTTAATGTCAAGTTGTCTCAAAGACCAACTAAACTATACTGCTAATGCAAGCATAATTTGAAATGTGGTATGTCTGACCACTGAGCTAAATGTCTCAGAATAATCAAGACTTTGTTCCTGAGTATACCCCTGTGCAACCAATCTAGCTTTAAATCTTGATATAGGACAGAGAAGGGGGAGGGCGGCATAAAGAGAAAAGAGAGAGATGTGTAATGATGATGCGTGTTATTCCACACCATTGCACCTTTATTTATAGTATTAGGAAGGTAAATGGATAATAGGATTACAACTCTGACAGGATAATATTTAGGCTAGGAGATATGATAGGATCTACTCAATATATCTTAGATATAATAGGATTTACACAATTACTTTCCTAAACAAATAGGACTACAACAATAAGGGATTTTTTTAAGGAAATTTACAGCAAATATTCTTGTGCGGCAAGCAAGAGATGGGCTTCCACATCTCAAGGTCCATGGATTTCTTTCTTATATAAACCTAATTACTTCACAATACAGCCGTGAGTGTTTTAGGGTTTAAATAATTTTACCCAAAATCTCTCACTTGCCTGGTGTTTTTCTTTCCTCATACCGACCGATCCAACTATCTCAAATCCATCTCTTTACACTAACAGCTTTACTCTCAAAGAATGGGTCACAAACGATTCATCAAAAATCTAGCGGATGCGAATGACTCAACCTCTACTGCAGCCGAGGCAAACAAGTCATTTCCCTTGTCCCATAGCAATCGATCCAGGAAAAAACCAAAGATTTCACATATTACTTGTGATTGAAAAATAAACAGTTTCACTATGGATCCCAAAGTAGCCAGTAACCATACCGACATCGCACTCAAAATCACTAAGCATCTTCTTATGATTGAAGGAAAAGAGAAGAACAATGTGTACTCGTCGCTATCCATCCAGGTCATGCTGTGGCTATTAACAGCCGGTTCAAAAGGTTCCACACAGGACCAGTTGCTCTCTTCCCTTAAGTCCAACTCCACCGATCAACTCCACTCTCTCGCTTCCCATCTTGTCCCTTTAATCTTTGCAGACCGGTCCAATAAAGGCGGTCCCCGCCTATGCTTTTGTTTGGGCCCAAAATGTTATTGGGTCAAGCGTAGGTTCAGCCCAAAGCTTTTCTGAGTGTATTATATGGGCTGCCTGGCAGTCTCAGGCTGTTTAGCAAAGGTGGTCGAGTCCTATCGCAAGAAGGAATAGTTCGAATGAGCAGAGAGGTCGAAGAAGTCCTAATACGATAAAGGGTCCTAGTGCATAATGGATTATTGACCAGCAATGAATATGGCCTAAAAAAGGGGTGAGTTCAAAGTCCTAATAAGAGTATGAGTGGTCGAGATAGAGTTGGAACAGAATAAGAAGTCCTAATTCAGATATGGTTTCAACTCGATCTCAAGGAAGATTTGTTGTTATAAATACAAGGCATCATGCAACAATCAGGCTCTCTTGAATTCAGCACATAATTGCCCTGCGCAAACCTCTCAAACAATTTGAGATTTTTCATTTTCTTTTTCCGCCAACACATCTTCAGTTTGGATAAACAGCACTGTATGGGCAACCGGCGAACATCTTTAGTTTGGATAAACAGCACTGTTGTCGTAGAATCAATCGATCAAGGAGCACCTTCAGTTTGGATAAACAGCACTGCGTCGAGGCCGACTGGTTACCTATCCAAGTCTCGGTCGAGAAGGGTTTCCGAATGCTTATTAGCAGAAGTCATCTTATTAGCCTTCTCAGCGAAGTAAGGTGTTACGAGTTATGACATTCGGCACATTGAACGCCGAGTGATTTTATGATTGGATACTCACAAGTGAGTTTCAGAGTTCGGCATTCTGACAGCCGAACCACATTTACCATCAAGACATACATCTCCTTTGAATACTTGTGTCCATATAGTCTGGTGTTGATTCGATGTGCTTATACTCTCACGAATATAATCACTGTGATCGAATCTGGCGCCGACGATTCATGAACTTCGCAAAACTAGCAGCCTTGTCTTTAGGCTTGATAATCCGAAGGCTGAGACTTGTTCCTTCCTCAGCCGCAGTCGTAAGATCAAGAAGTTAGCAACGCGCTCAACGCAACATCAACAAATTTTACTCCTCAGCCAAAGCTCGACCGACGATTTGGCATGTCCCGCATCAACTGAAGGATGTAATTACTCGGCCTACGCACCACATAGACTTTGTAATTTTTAGGGTCAACAACTTTGCAAATGGCCTTTGGGTTCAGTAATCTCTCCCCATCAAACCTTCTTTCAAGAAGGTTGTGGACACTGTTTACAAGGCGGCTATAAAACATGTTAATTTCCAGAACCCTGAGTCAGTTGACGAGAAAACGATGCTTATATTTTCAAAAGCCTTATACTTCTAAGGCCTTTGGAGCGACAACTTCAATGCATGGGGAACAATTAAAAGAGGACAACTTTCACCTTCTTAACGGTACATCTGTTAAGGCGCAGTTCATGAGAAGCTCCAAGGACCAATTTGTAAAAGCCTTTGACGGTTTAAAAGTCTTGAAGCTTCTTTACGAACAAGGCAAAGACATGGAGCGGCAATTCTCCGTGTACTTGTTGCTTCCAGATTCAAGAGATGGGCTCCCTGCTTTGGTCGAAAGAGTTTTTTCCGAGCCTAGTTTCTTAGATAGCCACCGTCCCAAGACACGAGTCGAAGTTGGTGTTAAATTTCCAAACAACGTAAAGGATATTTTCCATTCACTTACCCCCATCCAACGCAGTTTGAAGGTGCAATCAAATTATTCCCACTAAATATTACAATCTGTTAACATAACTAAACTAGTTTCAAACTCGAATCTTCTTGCCAGGCTGTTCATCATCGTCATAATAGCCGCCACCCTCACCGTCCATATCCTTCTCCATCTTCTTTCTAGCAAGTATCTTGTTGATCTTGTGCAGGTCATTAGTGATCTTCTGGTCCTTGTTTTGCTTTCGTGTCTTACGACCATCCTGCATCTTCACACCAAACTGAAAAGCTGCCTTGGGCATAGCTTCCTTTTGCTCATTGTATGTTGCCCATTCTTCTTCTGTCTCGAAGTCCCACCGGTGAAGACGACCCTTAGCCTGTCAGGGAAATATATTGACAATAACATAAGCAATGATTGCAACACATTTTAGAAGGAATCAAGCATATTTTCTTTATGTTTTATCAGAAACTTACTCGTCCACCCATGTCCATTTTTGACAAGTCATCTTCATCATCACTGTCTACCACCTCGCGATTATATTCTTGATAACCAGGGTAACATTCAGAATAACTCTCCGAGATGAAGTTTGGATCCTTTTCTCGGGCATCCTTCTCCCTCAATTGTTGAAGTCTTTGGTCATCCCGCTTAAACACAGATCCTAAACCCCGATCCTTCTCCTCTTGAGTCATAAAGCGTGGATCCTGCATGTTTAAGCCTGTTTGTTCATCGTAACCCTCCATATTTGCCTGGAGGTATTGTTCAGGATAAGCCATTTGCTCAGCATATTGGTATTCTGGCCACTCTCCCTGGTAGGCACCGTCCATAGTTTGTGTTTGTGCCGCATCGTATCCGTTCTGAACCCAAAATGTAACATAAAATACCCATCCAAGGTGAAATGCAAGTCAAGTTTTGTTTAGAAACATAGTTGTACTACAATTTTCAGAATGAAAATGAAAAGGATAAATGTACCATATCTTGCCATTCCTGAGGCACCCCGTAGGATTGGACGGGTTGGACAGGACCATAAGCAGGTTCATCAAAATAAGAAACTCTTTCCTTGTTTCGAGGAGACTCTTCCATGTCCTCGGAGAGAGGGCTTTGACTCAAGTCTTTACCAGGAACAACATAGTCAACACCATCCCCAACAAAAATGTCATCCTCGTCTACTCTGGCAACAGTTGGGCCTTCTTGTGCTTTTGAATCTATGTGATTTTTCCTGGGAGGGGGTGGAGGGGGTGGTGGCAAAATCTCCCTTCTAGTTTCCTTCTTCAAAATCCCTTCATCAGGCTTCAAGGACTTATCCTCTCCATCATACTCATTACCAACGACTGAAATCTTTCCTGTACCTAAAATAGATGGACCAAGAAAAGAACTTGATTTAGTAATTAGACGAATAAACAACCAAAAAGGGCAGAAGGGATGAAGGATGAAAATAGTTGATGTGAAATCTCAAAACAAATTATGGAATCTGATCACTTCACTCATCACGAAATACTTCAAAATGCCAATGTCTGCGATGATATCAGGCAACCAAGGATACAAAAGTACACAGATATATGTTAGTTTAGTTTGGTTTAGTTTCTCCCAGAAAAATCTGAGTTGAATAAGATACGACTATCTGAACTGGTTGTTAGCTGCCCTGTTTCACCGTGAGATTGGGATGCTTAGCTCCAAGCACAGGGCCATATAGCCATTTAGGCATAATGGCCATACAATTTTTATCATGAAAAATGATTTCAAATACATTTTTACGTATCTGATTGCTTTGACTTATAAAAGATATTCATAGCAGTTTATTATAGACAACTCTATCAAGGCCTTATGTTGCGTAAAACTGATTATTCAGTTACTTTTGACCAAAAGCAGCATACCTCTTGCATCTTTTTCCTTCTTTTTCTTCTTGAGAACCTTCCCAGAAGATCCAAGACGAAGATATGACATAATTTTAGCAATTCGGTCAAGTACAGAACCATCAACATTGACAGTTACTGCTTCCTGCACAAAGTAGAAGCCAAAATAAGATAAACAGTCTAACAATGATGGGAAGACCTCACAAAGTGTCAGATCTTTTAACCTCTGCCTGTGGACAGTCAGCTTTACTCCTATGCAAGGTGGTTGGGATGTCATGAGTGTATCCTCCCTCCTGAGATGCAAAATACGTGAACAAGATGTAAATGTCAGGAAAATGGGAGATCACATTCATTGAGTATCCTGCAATAGCAAGCTCAGTGCTCTCAGAGAAGTGCCTACAAACACTTCTCAAAGTTGAACTTCCACGCATGATTTAGGTGGCAACTAAACACGAAATGGTCCTGAACAGGCCACCCAAGGTTCATAAGGGTTTAGGCAAGCTTAAAACATGAGCACAAATTGTTCCCAGAAAAGACTAATATGATCTAAATTAAGCAAGCTTAATATGAAAAGAGCAACAAAGGCTCTTACCATGTTAAAAATGAATGACATTCTACCAGGTAGGAACATCTCGTTGGTTTTGATAACGGCGTGGGGCTTGACTATCCATTGGTACACTGACTGAAACACAGAAATGAGACATCAATGAAACAGATAATGATTTAACAAAATAACTGCCTCATCATATCACCAAAAGTGACATACCTTTGCAGTAGCAGTGCGAAATGAAATTTTTTGGTCTTCCTTAGATGCTCTGTCAGTGAATAGGAAGCACACAAGTGTTAGCAGTAGCACACGCACTATGAAACTGCTAAAGAAGTTTATTGAGATATGGCTATCATTCTTCATATTAACACTTGAGATATGGCCACCAATATCAACAGAATTTAACCCAAATACATCGTGTTTGCGAAATTTGACACTTGATGTTTTTAAGATTAGACATAACTTGCCAATATAAGTAATCCACATACAATTACCTAGATTTTGCATCAGTCTCATCTCCATCATCTGGCTTTTTGTCAATCTCACTTCTTACTTTGTTAAGTAAAGCGTAATCTAATCCTTTGACCAAATGTGTGTGTTCCACATCACCTGGACAACATTAATCGAGTTCAGCATAAAATAAGTCAACGCCCTTCCACATGTACAAAATGGCCAGCCAAAAAACTATTGATTAGGTGACTCGTGACTTCACGAATTCTCATAGATATCAACAAATGCAACGTCAATCGCACTTAGCCTCACAAACATGGTAAAAAATGAATCCTATACCGAAAACTGAGACCCTGTAAACAATACAGTGGGAACAAATTTCTAAAACAAAGCGTAACACAAACCTCCAAGATACTTGCTCTTCTCAATGGACAACTTCTGTACCTCAGCTGCCCTGCAAATACCAATGCAAAGATAATTAAGCTATTAAAATAGCAGAGGCATTGATAAGTTTGATACTGACCGGAGATCAATGTTTCCGGGAGGCGCAACGGCATGAAAAGAACCCAATTCAGTCGGCTCATAATCGGGATTTTGATCTTCCCTTCGCTCCTTAGCTCTGTCTCTGTACTTCGGCAACTCCGGTTGCTCCGCCGCTTTCTCCTCCCTGCATGCACCATCACACAAACATTGCATCAAAGATCAAACGCATAATCTGCATTCCCACATTCGTTACCCAATAATTACATGACCATGCAAATCACGCTGAAATCTTTTTTCCCAGATTTTAGCAAAACAGCTTAATTGTACAAAAAAATATAAAAAATATTAAGAAATAATAATAATAATTTAAACTTTGGATCAAAATTAATACTGCCTGTATTGAAGTGGAAGCATAATGTGCGTCGGATAGTGAAAACAAATAAAAAAAAAATTGAAACTTTTAACTCACTTGCGGCGGGCAACTTTCTCCTTGTAACTTTTCTTCGACGAAGTCATCGGTGAAATTGGGAATTCGAACTGGAATCAGGGAGGACGGAAAGATTTTTCTAATTGCAGTAATTAGGGTTTGCAGAGGAGTGGCGAACTTTCGAAAACGAGGTCGCCGTGGGAATGAGGCCGCATGGAGAAATCGTTGCGCGGTAAAATTACGGATAAACCATCCTTTACATAACGATAATTGAAACGCACCGTCGTTGGCTATTTATTCTCTTTTTCCAATTTTTTAAAATTATATGAGAATTAAGTTGGGAATTGGATTAGTAAACAACATCGGTCAGCATCTCACTATCAAATTTCTAAACAGAGTAATAAGAGCTATTTATATTACACAGCAACTGTCATCTGTGTTTAAAATATTAACGAAATTGTCGATATTTTCGTTGAAATATGAAAAAAATTAAGGATGTATATGAAAAGGGATGAAATGGAAACTTCGCCCTATATCAACTAGATATACAAAAATCAATGAATATAGATGATATTAATTGATTCATTCCGAAAATTTTGTTGGAATCCATTGTAGATTTCAAACTTTTGAAATTTTTTTAAAATTATTTTCTTTAATTTCGACTAAATTATTTGAATAAGTTGATGTAACATCCCACAATGCCCAAGGAAGTGGATCATCTAAGCCTTATATGTATATTCTCATCTCTACCTAGCATGAGGTGTAACATCTCACATTACCCAGGAGAGTGGATCATCTAAGCCTTATATGTATATTCTCATCTCTACCTAGCACAAGGCCTTTTGGGAGCTCACTGGTTTCAGATTCTATCGGAACTTCGAAGTTAAACGAGTATCGCGCGAGAGCAATCCCATGATGGGTGACCCACTGGGAAGTTCTTGTCTGAGTTCTCAGAAACAAAACCGTGAGGGTGTGGTAGGGGCCCAAAGCGGACAATATCGTGCTACGGTGGAGTCGAGCCCCGAATATGGTGGGGGCCTGGGCCGGGATGTGACATGAGGCATTTTGGGAGCTCACTGGCTTCGGGTTCCATGAGAACTCCGAAGTTAAGCGAGTAGCGCGCGAGAGCACTTCCATGATGGGTGACCCAGTAGGAAGTTCTCATGTGAGTTCCCAAAAACAAAATCGTAAGGGCGTAGTCAGGGCCTAAAGCAGGCAATATCGTGCTACAGTGGTGAAGCGGGCCCAGGATGTGGTGGACCCCGGGCCGGGATGTGACAGTTGATATACCCACACCATTAAATACTATCTCAAAATGATTAATGACGACCCAAATCTTTCTTTTTTTATATTTCTATGAAAAATGAAACCATTCCTACTGACGACCTTCTCTTGAATTCTCAAAACTTCTGTCGCTCCACCCCCGCAGGGGCAGAAAACCCATCGCTGTCTTGGCTGTGCTACCGGAGGCTCTGGGGAAGTAGGAATACACCGCCATGAGCTTTGGCAATGTTGTTGATCAATTCCATAATGAGTATTGTTTACCCACTCCAGCTCCTCCGAATAGTCCTATTTTTCCTCCACCAATTGAAGCGGAGGGTTTCTTCAAACAACAAGGAGCTGGGTCAACTATTCAATCAAATGAAATTGAGCATGTTTCCCATCTCTTCTCGAGAAACTAGTGGGATACGACTTATTTGAAATTAATTTAATGAACAATTTATAAAAAAAATACTCCAAGAGCACTCATCCATAAACCGGTTACTGGTACAAATAACATAAAGAATGTGTATCGATATTTTAAACACTAAATGTCACATTATGTGATCAACTAATATAATATGATTATAAAAATTATCAATCTAACATTATTGTACAAATAAAATGCTCTCAAAGATGATGCAATTGATCTTAGTCCTTCACCTTCATTGAAGTATAATACAATACAAATTACAATAACTAGGACCTATATAGTATTAAGAATAATAATAATAATCTTTTTTATTATTTAGTTTTATGAAACTAAACTCAATTTACGTCAATATAGCAAAAGATAGTGAAGAAACAAGAGATAAGGAAAATATTATCTTTTTACCAGGTAAGGATTCGATCAATGCTTGGTAAGGATTGTATATTTTTACGTGCACATCAAGCAAGAAGGGTAGAAGAGGAAACAAGAAGACCACCAACTCCAAAGCCAAGAACGAAGCCTAGAATAAATTACAAAATTAACTTAATTTTATTTACCCTAGTACGTAGGATTCCAAGTAAGACGAGGAAACCTAGATTGAGATGACCAATGGATGAGAGTCTAAATCGGTTTCCTAAATTTTTTGGTTTACCTAATACCAAAAGGATAACTTAATAATCCCAATATATATATATGTATGTATGTATTGTGTGTGTGTGTGTGTGTGTGTGTGTGTGTGTGTGTGTGTGCATGTAGAAGAAGATCGACAGAAACTCAAGAGACTAAACAAGAGATACCCAGAGATGAATAAGATGAAGAAATTCAGTTGCCTACGATCTTCAAACGCTCAAACTCTCCCTCCGAAAAACGTTGTAAGAACTGTCCCTCCGAAAAACGTTGTAAGAACTGACTGTGATGGTGATGTTAATGAAGAAGATAGATTTACTGAACTTCCTGTGTCAAACAATCCCTCCAACGCTCCTGAAGAAATTGTTAAAGTTTCAAAGTCCAATCCATCCGACACTCCTTGGAAAGAGTACTCTTCCTCGTCATGGAAGAAGATAGAGAGTACTACTACTACTCTCGCAGGCCTCGGAGGAAAAGTAGTACTCATTATTCCCCAGAGCAATGATGACAATAACGGAGACACAAACAGAACTGTTTCTTCGAAAAAGCAAATTAGAAAACTGTTTAGGAGTTTTTGTAAAACTGATGATCAAGTTGAAGAGTCTTCGGACTTAAAGACTAACAACAATCTGGCGCTGGAGCCCGAGTACTGCCCTCGGATTCCTCCCGGGGAGATTTTTAAGAGGTTGAGATCGAGTGCGTTGTCCTTGCATGGGATCGAAACTGTGGAGTTTCAGAAGCCAAGTGACCATGAAAGGGGAAGGGAAGCTCAAAAGAGGGAAGATCAAAAGAACATGTTGAAGAACCTTAAGCAATGGAAAAAATGCCCCAAGTGCAGTTTCACTGAACCGGCTGATTGGATGGTTTGCAGGTGCCCGAAGAGCCCGTCTATTCTGCAGAGATTTATATGTGGTCAAACTTAAAGCGCGACGCTATGATCTTAACTACTACTACGTTTGGTTATTTAGGATTTTTTTATGTTTTTTCTCATTCATTTTGGATTAATGAATGACAGCTTCAGCAGTGGCAAAAGATGTTTTGAATCAATATTCTTACAATTTGGTAATGAATTAATTAAGATAATCTTCAATTAAATCCAAGTTCCACACTTTAGTTGTTTTTAAATTTTTATGATCTCGGATTGTAATTGTTGGATACCTTTCTATCATCCATGCTTAATAAAAACTCAAGTTATGTGAGTTGACTTAGCTAGTATATTCTACAGGGAATTTATCTAATCTAAAAAGAGATAATTCGGACTTGGGCGTAAATAAGAGACGACACTGCTTTAGCCAACTTGGCAAGTTATAAATCTACGTTTTTGATACAAATTTGCTTCGTATGGATGATTTACAAGTTTGAATACTATTCCTATATATAACAAGACAACAACTATATCGAATAAATTAAATAGTACAAACAAATCAACAGATCAGCCAAGAAGCTATTCTTAATTGTTGACACTTAACAGTAGTAGCTTTGTTTCTTGACTTGGTCCCGATTATTAGGATTCATTATATTGATTCCAGCGGTAAGAATCGTAAGATATATTCTGGAAAGGAGAGTACAACAACCAAAAATTAGGATCATAGATTTAATAAATTAACCATAATAAATCGATTACAATGAACTTATTTGTGAAAGAAGAATTTGCGTGTGTACAAGAATGTCTTCTTCTCTCTCCAAATTATATGTATATGCTATGAATAAGGTTTATCATATATTAGAACGCTTATTGTGAGAGCATGAACAATCTTATATATAGTCACTATGATTCTCTTTTATTTTAATTAAAACAACAAAGTCACTTCTACAGTCTACTCCAGTTCAGCATTGCCATAGTTAATACATTGAAGAAAAAAAAAAAAAAAATTAAAGATACACTATGTAGAAATTAGGGTTTCCCTAAAACCACCTATTATGGTTAATTGCCGTAATTAGTTAATCAAAGTTAAGCCTATATTATTCTTCCATCCCTAGTCTAAAATTTTTCGAGTAGAGAAAATACGCATGACAAAGTACAGACGTACATGCGCAACACATGATGAGTTTTAAAGGATTTTTTTACGAAGATTTTCATAGAGTTACATCCATACTTAAAATAGAATCTAAATAAAAAATTGGCAAGCTTTTTTGTTTGAGTGGTATTTACGCAAAAGCTCGTGAAACACATTTTTCTAGTTAACATTAGGATTGATTAATTCAGGTAGGAATTGAATTATCAAATGAGTTGAATGATATGGTTGTGGTAGCTTATTTATTTGTAACAAATTAGCAAGCGTTGGATTGACATGAATGCATGTGTTCGGCTGCGTCTCGTAATTCTTATATCCTCCTTGCTTTCTCATTGTTTGTTGTTGTCAGCCCTCAGTGGCTTTCCTTGTACTTTTGGCTTCTTGCCTGGCTAATGAATTTCCAGTTCCTCAAAAAAAAAAAAAAAAAGCAATGATTTCACACGTGCCAATTACCAAAAGAAAAGAAAAACAATAAGAAAAAAAAAAAAAAAAACCTCTTAAGTACTATTTGTGTATTATTAAAGTTGGTAGGTCGTTCATAGAAGAAAAAAAGCATATGGTTTGGTTAATAACAGAGCATATGGTATATACTCAAGCCCGCCTCAGCCGTACGGCATATGCTGCCTCACAAGCTTCACTACCACTGCCCACCGCCCACCAAAATTGTTTTGGCATTATCAAGTTTCTGCTTGTGATGGCAACCAGTAGTATAAAAACTATTTGCGAGATGAAATAAGGGATGTCGCACAAAACAGAGCGATGAAAATTTTCGTCGTTCAAGAGGCCTTTGCTTGACGACAGCAAATATTCGTCGCATGAAGGTAGAAGAAAAATGCAGGTTGATGGATATTTGGCGCCAAAATCTTGTTTGACAAAGATTTTATTGCGGGCAGGAGGAGATTTAACACCTTGTGGTTGTGGTATGGATGTTAACACAACGAGAGTGTATATTAGGATAAAACTTTTTCAGTGTCTCATTGTCATAAGTTTTTTTTTATGTTATACCATGTGTATTTTTGTTTTCAAATTACAAAATAATTACGCTAAATTAGTCTAAATTATAAGGACATAACTTGAATACGTATAGGGTGAAGCACAATGTTATCTAGTCAACTTGCTAAAATTATATTGTCCTCTTGTATCATGTACCGATGTAAATTGATAACACTTCAACAATTTTAAATTTTAACTTTATAGAATATGACAATAACAATTGTGCTATTCATATCCAAAAATTGCTCCAATCAAACTACCTTGCAAATACGGAGACTTTGAACACGTGGAAATCCCACCAAACCAAGGCATCAATAATTGAACAGAGCATTGAATTATGAAGCACATTTTTATCTTGGGAGTTTTAACGAAAATATCATAATGCTGTTTACTTTAACGAAAAATCATATTTTTACACTAAAAAATCAATCATGGTACTATTCACTTCACCCTTTATTTTGTCTTTATCGTTAAAACTTAAAATTTTTAAATCATTTTCATTAGTTTCTCTATTTTTATTTTGTTCGTATTACTCTCTCTTTTTTAAATAAAATTTACTTGTATTTGTCAGTTTGTTCTGAAAGGACTTCTTATGTCCTAACGATGATTTTTGTATATGTACTATGTAGAATGTGAGCTCAACTCATGTAAGGGCAATATGCTAATGTCAATAGAAAAATAATATGAAGACTCTTAAAGTAGGATTCTTTATGAATTTTTTGTTATTTTATAATTTAATTTCAATTTCTATATTAATATTATGAGTTAAAAAAATTTATAAAAATATCACTTTTAAGAAATTCTCGATAGCATATACTAATGTGAACGGTGATGCTAATCAATTTCAATTATTTATAGAAGAGTGACAGATGTTAAATAAAGTGACAAGAAGTCATGGGTGCAACTGCTTCCAGGACGAAATCCGAGTGGTTTAATTTCATGACTGCACTTCACATCAACCTGTCGATCGCCCGATCGTTCTCAGCCATCAGCAAAATATATATTTTTCCGACCAAGAAAAAAGCAATGTGTGTATAGTATATGAAAACAAATAGATCAATAAAAATTGATACATGTCACAATCTTTAATTTCTGGTACGGCAATTGAAGTCAAAGCGGGATGAGGATCCCATCCGGATCCAAATGGTGGGAATCCAAGAGATCCTCCCATCTTAGTCGTTCATCGTATATCGTACGGTCAGTTTTCGTCATGTATTATTTATGTTTAATTTTAAATAATAAAATTCAAATGATTTATGATCACACGATATACGATGAACGATTAAGATATGAGGATCTTTAGAATCTCTATCATTTGGATCTGAATGGGATTCTCATCCGTCAAAGCCAATGGAGCTTTCTCGTTCTACAGTCCGTGAGTGACTCGTTCCTTTCATAACATATCAGATGTGAACTTGTTACTTGTTTACAGTGCTTTCCCTTAACCGCATTACGCGGGTTAGGGTTAGGGTTATAGTTCACCGGTTGTTTAGAAAGATGACAAGATCCAAGTAGTAACCAAAGGATATCAAATCAAGTAATAATTTTGAGCAAGAGATTTGTACCCCAATTGGTTTTGAGTTTTTGATCTTGCTTTTGATGTCCCGAGTTTGATTCTTTCCTTACACAGGATTGCTTATCAAATCAAATAAAAAATAATATATCGAGATAACTCAGTGGTTAGAGACGAATTACAGACCCTATTTCACACGACACATCCTGAGTTCGATTGCTAGCGCTCGTGAATCACACGATAGGGGGCATTGGCCAATGAGTGTGAGTTTTCCTGTTAACAATTAGAATTTGATATTCATATTCCGCTATTCCTATCTGAACTCTTGGTTAACAAAATATTCCGGAAGGGTTGATTGCCATGACGAAACCACTGGTTGATCTTTTTTTTTTTTTTTTTAAAGGAAAAAAAAAACGCTGTTAACACAATGGTGACATGAGAATAATTGGCAATTAAGCTAATGACACACGTTAATTATGGTTAACAACGTTAATTAACTTCAATAATTGGTACTTATGTTGTCGGCTGATAAAAGCCTAAAAGGAATTAAGTAGAAACCAAGAACAGCTGAAATTGGCAACAAATTTTAATGAAAGATTAGCAAAAATTAGCAACTAATTACATGAAATTTATCGTAATAAATTAACAATAAAAACTATACGTTTTTTTTTTTTTTTTTTTAAAACAGAAAATGACTAGACTAAGTCTTACACAGGGCTAGCCATAATAACATGGTTCAAATTCATTTTTTAACAAGAATTGAATTTCTCACTTACAAGTAAATAAGAGTACCTAGAAACAAATTATAATGAAAGATTAGCAAAAATTAGCAACTAATTTCATGAAATTTATCATAATAAATTAACAATAAAAACTATACGTTTTTTTTTCAACAGAAAATGAGCTTACACAGGGCTAGCCATAATAACGTGATTCAAAATTTTTTTTAACGAGAATTGAATTTCTTATTTATAAATGAAAAAATATACCACTGGATCATAATTTCGAGTAACGACCTTTTTCAAAACATTAAATAAATGTTTGGACCGTCTGACCTGGTCACCCAAGGTTGTGGCCTCCTTTTAGTCCGTGTGAGATCTCCTACCCTTTTCTCACGTTTCTTCTCACAGAAAAATACCAAATCATACCAAAAATAAAACAAAACAAAACAAAATAATATATAAAACATGAGTAGCAATAATTAGGTCTCTGTTCCTTTTCGTCTTAAATTTCTACAGCGCTGTAGTGTTTCAGGCTTTCAGCTCTCGACGCCCCTTTCTTCTCGAACCTCCCAACTCTTTCTATTTTTCCACAATTTATTTTCTTTCATTTTGCGTTTGTATTTATCATCCTTCTCGCCCCCAAAATTTTCTGCTTGATATTCTCCGAGTTGCTGCTTTTCCCTTCCATATAAAGCTTCCATTTTGAAACCTCCATTTTCTCTCTCCTCTTATCTTTCGTCTCTGCGTTTTCTCTGTATATATCTATAATTATACGTATATATTCCGATTGCCTGCTTAATTTTGGCAATTGGGTTATTCGATCCCGGAAAAAATCGATTCTCTGACCCCTTTATTCGATTTGCTTGATTGAAAAGATCAGAAATTTGAACCAGGAGGAGCTCAATTTTGCTTTCCTGAAACGAACCCAGATTTGGATTTGCGAATGGGAAGAGGAGGAGCTGGAATTGGCAAGGTCAAAGTCTGCAGCTGAAGTTTTTGAATTTTTTTTGTTTTTTGTAAAAGCTGGGAATTTGATTGTAAATGTTGTATTTGAAGCAGCCAAACCCCACAATTCATACATGGGGTTCTTTAGGTGAATGAAGTTCGAGTAGTTTTTCGGTCGTACAAGATTTTGTGTGGCTTGGATTTTGGTTGTTCTGTGCATGCCATTCTGATAGAAACCCTGAGCCTGAGGCTCGGGGATCTGAAAATTTCGAAGCTTGAATCGATGGCGTCCTCAGAGAATGAGCCTCTGTCTCAATTGTGTGGCGACGAAACTCGGCCTCCTCCTCAACACGTAGATATGCAGAAATTCCGGCTTTATGGGACTCGATCGGTAATGTTTCAGCTGCGTTCGATCCGTTCATGTTCAATCTGTTGTCATTTGGTGGACTGAAAATGTTTACATTGTTTAACTGTGAAGTTTCTCAAAAATGTGTTTTTTTTTTTTGTATTGCCTCCATATGAAATCTCAAATTTGTAAATTTATGATATGTTTAGTTATTGCTGCATTTTCATCAGTTTAAATGTTAATTGTGCTTTGTGGAAACTGGGTTTCAATGCGTACTAACTTATACATTTTCATTTTCATGCCTCAGAACTTTTACATGATTGGGAGAGATAAGAGTAGAACATATTGGAGAGTGCTAAAGATTGACCGGTTGGACCCTTGTGAGCTTAACATTCGTGAAGATTCTACTACGTACACCGAAAGAGAATGTTCTGACCTGTTGAGGCGGATACATGAAGGGAACAAGGCCACTGGTGGATTGAAGTTTGTTACCACTTGTTACGGAATTGTTGGTATAGGACTTTGACATCACTTTCAATTAATGAAAAATCAAAATAATTTCACTACTCATTTTGGGTTTCTGCTTTCAGGATTTGTAAAATTTCTGGGGCCCTATTACATGCTGCTTATCACGAAAAGAAGACAAATAGGTGCCATATGTGGTCATACGGTCTATGCAATTTCCAAGAGTGAAATGATACCACTTCCAAATTCTTCTGTCCAATCCAGTACCACTAATTCTAAAAATGAAAACAGGTCTTTAGTCCATTTTGCTTGTACATGTATTTATTTAGTGGACATTGAAGGAAACAATGAATATTGCTCAGAAAAATACTGTATTTTATTCTTCTATTTGAAGGGAATTACTTTTTTATGATGTGACATTCTTCCCCTCGCTCTATAAGAATGTCATGATATGCTGGCATGGAGGTATATATGTAACTGAATTTCTGCAAATATTAGGACAGACTTGTTAAAATTTAGTGAGTACATTTTCAATCCTATTTATGGAGAAGCATTGTGTTACCAAGGTTTATGTTGTAAAATCTTTTCATATTCTTTGTTACAGTTCATCCATTTTGCTATTTTTCTTGCCAAATGTTTTATTCTAAAATTTTTGTGTGGTTTCAACTGTTAATGATTTCTCTACTTCTTTGATGGCTTCAGATATAAGAAGCTCTTAAGCACAGTGGACCTTACAAAGGACTTCTTTTTCAGCTACTCATACCATGTTATGTGTAGTCTGCAAAAGAACATGTGTAAGAATGAGAAAGGACATGTCCTTTATGAAACCATGTTTGTCTGGAATGAGTTCTTAACTCGGGGAATTCGGAATCACCTCCAAAATACCGTTTGGACAGTTGCATTGGTTTATGGCTTCTTTAAACAGGTGAGGTTTGAACGGTTTTTAGACAATTTGGAAAGAAACTAGTAATGCTTTATCTGGTTAGTTTAATATGTAGCACTTTAGTGCAGGTTTCAAATATACCCGTTAATGGGGTATTTAACTTGTTTTAACTGCAAAATTTGGTACCTTTTACTGCCCTTTGATACAAAGGTTCTCACATCTTTGGTGATTTCATTTGTGGAGTGAATGAAGTCCTGTAGAAAATTATCTGTTCAAGTAAATGTGCTTTTGTGATTTTTACCTTCTTAAGATCTTTACCTGCTCTTCGTGTTTCAAAATTTATGGCAAAACTTGAGTGCAGTCTTTCTGTCCTCTTTTTGATCTTTATTTTTGGATTTTATACTGATGGATTAATGATATTTAAATGTAGGCCACTTTCTCTATATCTGGACGTGAATTCAAGCTGACCCTTATTGCAAGACGTTCGCGTCATTATGCGGGCACCAGGTGAGGGGGCATTCATACTTTGGTTCCCTTATCGAATTCCATGCTTAATATGAATGGATGCGTAGACATAGTTTGAGAGAACTGGATTGGCTTTCCGGTGACTATGTTCGAACTATTGGCTACTAGGTTTGAATAATCCTGTAAGATGTAATCTGGAACCCTCTATTGCGGTACATCTGAGATATCTTCTGCTGATTATGTGATCCGTACTTTAAAGTAGATAAAGCGATGGGACTATCTTTATCATGATTGTCAAAGTTGTGATGTGATATTTTCTTCTTAGTATAGTATAACTTTAGATTTCTCGAAGCTGTGTAACATGATTAAGATCTTTTACATTTTTTCCTTATGTATGACTGCCTACTTGTATGTGATGTTAACATATGTATTTTTTTTTTTTTTTATAGGTTCACACGCCTATTGACATGTTTATATTGTGCATGCCTCACTTGTTGCTTTTACTCATGTAGGTATCTGAAACGAGGTGTTAATGAGAAGGGAAGAGTAGCTAATGACGTTGAGACAGAACAGATTGTCTGTGAGGATGTTCCTGAGGGGTTTCCTATGCAAATAAGTTCTGTTGTGCAGAACCGGGGCTCAATCCCTCTATTTTGGTCACAGGAAACCTCACGTTTAAATATCAAACCAGATATAATATGTATGTCCTTTGAATAAACTGCATCTGTGAAGATTTATTCCGTGAATTCTTGTTGCTAACTTTTGTCTCCTCCCAGTGTCAAAGAAGGACCAAAACTATGAAGCCACTAGGCTTCACTTTGAAAATCTTGTCAAGAGATATGGGAACCCCATAATTATTTTGAATCTGATCAAGGTAAATTTTGTCAGCAACAGATTCTATGTTGATGCTGTGTATCGTATTAATATTCATCATTTTCTTTTTCTTGCTTTCTCAAATTGCATGTCATCGGAGAAACTAATTTTCACCTAGAATCTTGCCTTCTGAACCTAATTGTAGTACATATGCTGAACTGAAATTGACATGTTCTTTTTGGTTGTCTTCTTGCCTTCTTGGTTTATGTTTCTGCTCTTGCTTATCTTTTTTTGGGCAATCAACAGACACAAGAGAAGAGGCCTCGAGAGTCCATACTGCGTACAGAGTTTGCTAATGCAATTGATTTCATTAATAAAGACCTATCTGATGAGAACCGTCTGAGATTCCTTCACTGGGATCTCCACAAGCATTCCCGGAGGTATAGCTTCTGGTTGGTTTGTAATATTTATTTTAATCATGTGGTACTCTAAATTAAATTGACTGAAAAATGTTACCATTTTTTCTCCTCCATCCAGCAAAGCTATAAATGCTTTACTACTCTTGGGCAAGGTGGCTACATATGCCTTGACACTAACTGGGTTCTTCTATTGTCAAGTTAACCCAGCACTGCGACCTGACAGTGTCATTAAGTGGGCTTCCCCTGGGTAAGTTGTCATCTCATTTTGATGGTTTTCATGCTCCAATTGCTGTTTGTCTTGTACTATAAACTTGTTCTATTGCTTGTCTGTTATAATTTCCACCATTTGTTCTTTTTAGTCATTAGAAGAAGAAAAATGTAGATATAACGGCAATTATTGTGCATTTATTGTTTTTGGTGTCCCTCACTAAACCCTTGAGAAACTTTTCTTCTTCTCTCTCTGAATTGAAAGATATTTCAACCAGTTTTCTGCTTGCTTTTATACTGGGCAACAATTTTCCATTTCCTGTTGGGCACTCTCTTTGAGAAAGTGGTTGCACTTTTTTGTTCACTACCTTCGTAAAGATTTACCCTCAAATGATAAGATAATATGATCTCATAAGAGGTTTACTGCTGTATATTGCTCTTTAGCAAAATGCTGTGAAAGAACATTGACAGTGTAAATGTGGAACAGGCATTTTGACAGTGGTAACTTGTCTGTTGAAATACATAATGCTAATGGTGATGAGGTAGCTAATGGTAAAGAGGATGCCGATAACATAGGGTGTAAACCAAGTGGAGGCAGAAATATTGCAAATGGTGATCATTCTGTCAAGCCATCCATGTTCCAGAATGGGGTGCTTAGAACCAACTGCATAGACTGTCTGGATCGCACAAATGTTGCTCAGTATGCATATGGGTTGGCTGCATTGGGACACCAGCTTCATGCTTTGGGGGCTATAGACAATCCAAGGATAGACCTCGATGCTCCTTTGGCTGATGACTTGATGGGATTTTACGAAAGAATGGGTGACACACTTGCACACCAGTACGGTGGTTCCGCTGCTCATAACAAGGTAAGAAGTTTGATTTCGCATGTTGATGAATTAATATGCTTTGGATCTGATGGTTGATTAGATATTGGCACTATTACAGTGGTTCCAACTCAAAACATAAAAATCATTGGTTAATCAATGACCTTGATTTTATATTTTTATCTTTAAAACTTTTGAACTTGTAATTCTGCACAGATATTTTCTGAGAGAAGGGGTCAGTGGAGAGCAGCAACTCAGTCTCAGGAGTTCTTTAGAACTCTTCAACGGTATTACAGCAATGCTTACATGGATGCAGAGAAGCAAGATGCAATTAATGTGTAAGTTCTGCACCAAGTCTCAGTCTCGTATTTTCCTGTTGAACTGTTTTTCAACTTCAGCGCTGTAAAAAGGATAGTTCTTTCCCCTGAGCTCTTCTGCCTGCTAATAAATGTTATAACTTATTGTATTGTCGCCTGTCTTGAAACTGTTGTGTTTTATAAGTTCCTGTTTGCCGATCCTTGGATTGATTTATGTTGGTTTTTATTACTGCTTGCATATAGTGCTAGAATTGACTCTATTCCTTTAATATTTTGAGCAGATTTCTTGGGCATTTTCAACCACAAGAAGGTAAACCTGCACTGTGGGAATTGGATTCTGACCAACATTATTACTCTGGGAGGGATGAAACAAAAGATAAGGATCTAGATGGAAGGTATGTCCTAATTAAAGCCTCAAGAATTCATTATTTATGTCAGAATACATCAATTTGAGTCTCCAACTCTGTGCATCGCACAAGTCATGCTGGGATTTCCTTTAACTCATATGCGATTGTCCTGACATTAAAGTTGCTTGGTTTGCATTTTCTATCCATGGAGGCACTGGGAGAAAACCCTGTTGGTAACTTGGCATTTCATAGAGTAAATTTAAATTCAATCGTCGTTTTGTCCCATTGTATGTTTTTAGCCACCGCATCAGAGGAGCCTTCGGTCCAAAATGGTTGTGAAATTGAACCTTACAATGAAATATTTGCGCTTATTTGTGTGCGTACTTTAACCCTCTGAATATTTTGCAATGAATTTTCACTAACGTGATCCTTGATGAATATCTTTTCCTTAAACACGTGTACCAAATAGTAATGATAAATGGGCCATAACATGTGTTTGATCTTGTATTTATTGTGTAATTTTCAGCTGCTTTCTACTTACGCATATCTCCTACAATTTGATTGCTGGACCATTTGCTCACCTGATAGCTTTTATATCTGTAGGTCCATTTTCAAAAGATGTTATTCAGATGGCAACATTCTTCGAGAAAGCAGCTCACCTATTTCATCCACACATGTTAAGCAGAAATTTACAAACCCTTGTATGCCTGATCGATCACAACAAGAAAGCAAGATTCTTTCAGAGTCATCACCTGATATATCAACTTCTGAGAGTGATATTGCATTTTCAAGGTTTTCTTACAACCCTGTCTTCATTGGTTCAGTACTTTCCTTGGTAGATGCAGCAAGCAAACTGCTGTTTGTTTGGTGCTAGGATTGTCGAAACGTGATAAGGTAATGTCTCTATTGTTAGGTAACTTATCCTAAATTGGAAACCAATCAGGAGAAGAAACTTGTCAAAGAGCACATGAGAAACTAGGAAGTCGGAAAAACGTAGTTGATTTATAGAGTATGAAATAGTTGATTTTAGAATGAATCCTGTTTTCTCTTCACTATAGCACATGATATGCCATAAATTCTTTCTTGTGTAGAATGGAAAAATCGGAACATAAAGACATATAACCAAAATGGGTATATTATAAAAGTAATATTGTGATTTGTGAAGACTGGATAATACGGTTTTTGCTATACATGTCACGACGCTTCAATGGTTTTGGTATCTCTGTAGGTACACTCCTTCAATGCCTCGCAGGCAACTTTTTGGAGAGTTTCAAAGATTCCGGTGTGAAAGTGATCATATTTACTATTCCGAACAAGGAGATTCGTACAACTTCTCAAACTTTGTTGACCTAGACTGGCTATCATCATCTGCAAATTCTTGTGAGGAGGAGCCATTTGAGAGGTACTTTTTTAACCGAGCTCTGAAGAGATACTATTCTTGTTGATCATGGAAAAGAGGTTAACAAAATTTTAAGAGGATGAAAATCCTGAAAGCCTGTTTTCTTCCTTTTTTCTTTTTCGGGGTGGTGTATTTAACATGTATGTTGGCTGAGACTTGAGATGCAATAATTGCAGGTCGTCAGTACTTACAAACTCTCCAATTGAGGGGCAATCATCGGAGAATGTTGTTAATGGAATAATGGGGGATCCGACTCCGTCTACGAGTGAATATGGATCAAGCTTGAAGGTAAGTAACCATCTGCAATTAATATCTGCAATGAATATTATCATTTAATAGGAGCCGTTTATGAAACCAAGTGATTAAATTCTGCGGTTCTGTAGAATTTTGTTCCTTATATTTTTCTTCACTTCAACATATGTCGCCGTTTTCATTCGTTGATATTTCTTTTTTGTTGTGGCCTTATGTTCTGTAGGGGAAGGAGCAGACAGGAACGGGGTTGTCCCTTAATAATGGGGAGAGTTCCAATGTTCTCGAGGAGTACCCCGATAGCTTTGTGAACTGGGTCAACTTCGGAGAGACGCTATGCCACTGAAGTTCTCAATCAATTTTCCTCAATAATTCGTTCCTGCCTTCATTTGGCTCGAGCATTTTCCAAAAGACGCTGATCCACGGATTAGAAGCTATTAGAGTACGTGTTAGTGATATCGGGAACAATGGAGAAACAAAGGCAGTGGAACCGGCGTTCCACTGGCGTTCGTGAGAGGATACTATTCCTAGAGGCAGGTTGTCCCGGCCCTCGGGTACGATACAGCAGTGATTTGTTCATGAAAAGAAGACGAAACAAAAGTCAATCGGAGGTTATACCAAAGTACAAATGAGTAAATAGTCAACAGTTAAGAGATTCTTTAGGAGCACTTTCTCCGTCGGTTCATGGATAATAGATTTCAATCTTGTAAATATTTTGCTCGTTGGAGCTCCACTTTAGAACTGCAGGCCGTCGATTCTTTTATTTTCCGTTGTGTTAATTCGTGGACCGGCGAAAAAACTGACTTTGCCGGGTAACTGTTGCGGAATATCAGACCCTACTGTTGTAGTAGTACAACTGATGATGCAGCGATTCTTGCCTTTAAGCGCTTATTTTAGGCTTAGCCTTCCAAGACTTGGCGTTTGGCATAAAGATTCACTGTACAAAATTCATTCAATAAGTTGTCCAATTTGGCCCAATAAAAATTTCACCATTTAATTAATCCCAGTTTATGTTGAGAGCGTTTATTTCGCATTTAGAGGTTTCAAGTTCGATTCTTGCTCTATTATGTTGTATGTACAATAAAGAGCTAACAATATGGGTTTATTTGTTCTTTTGTCACGATTCCATATTCATGCTCATAAGACCAAGGCCGATGAAGCAGAGCCGGTCGAAGAGCCGGTTGAGGCTGCAAAGAAACTGGGATCGAAAACAGCAAAAAGAAACGGACAGAACAGAGAGGAAGAGTCCTGTTGTGCCTCGAAAATTTTTTCCAATAACAAAATTGATAGCTTAAATAAAATTACGGTCAAGGAATCCCGCCGGAGTAAGCAGCCGCCTGGTTTTCGACATAAAACTCAAGAAGTCAAACAGAGTAAAACAAAGCTACAGAAGACGGAATGAACCCACTGAGCCATAAGCACGAAGATCAGCAAATATGATGATCAACCAAGAATGGGGAAGATGCGAGCCACGTGCTCTAATGGAATGCCATCGTCAGTGTTTTTCTTCAGCTCAGGATGGTTAAATTCACTTCGAGGTAGGACAATGAGTTGACCCCTGCCTTGAACTTTCTCAAGAATCCAACCGCTATTAGCTACATGGTGCTCAAGGAACTTGTCCAGGGCTAAACCTTCGATGTTGATAGCCTATGACATAGCACAATTGATTACACGTTTTGCGGAGCACAATATACAAAATTCAGTGACCTCCCTCAACTTAGTATAGTGGTAGGGTTAAACAGTCCTAAAAACTATGCGGAGTATGTACAAATTTAAAAATATACCTCAGCAAGCATAGATTTGGGTACCCTTTGATAAGTCAAGGAAAGAACATGAATTGCATAGGCTTGGATTGCTTGCTCAAAACCTGCAACCAATTCTTCTGTAAGTCCGTGCATAACATAAACACACAACATGAAAGAAAGATGACAATCACAAAAACCAGTAGCAGGACAAAACCCATAACAGTTCCAGAAATCGAAACCATGGATCTCACGAAAGCACAAAACAAATCTATAAAGTACCTGGAACAGCTTCAACTATGTGACGATTCTTGGATGCTTCATCCCAGAATTGACTGAATTGTCCAGTCTGCAAAGGGAAGAAATAGGTTTATAAGCTATGCATGAGTATTGAGTACCGAATCAAAGACAACAGAGACAAACATACCTCCAAATAGTGAGATAGAACAATTAGTGTCTTGAACTGCTCCTCCATTTGCTAATAAAGAATTAGCGCAAACAAGAGAGAGAATTAGCTGGACAACCTTCGTTGGCCAAACGTTGAACAACATTCACCATCCAAAAATATCTCAAATTTTTATAATGAAATTTGTCAAGATGATAAAAGAGAGAACCAGAAACTAATGAAAGATGAATAAACGTGGAACTTGAAAACCATTCTGCAATTCTGACTCGCACACACAGAGTGCACGACCTATTTGAAACCTCGGTCACCCATGTGAAGGAAAATAAAGAATTGTAACCGAGTATGTAATACACTGAAAGAAGGAAGCAAATGAGAGAACTATACCACTCTTTCTGGAATTAAGAAGAGACAAAGGCTGAAATCAAGAGACGGCATTGCCATCAGTGCCTGCACATCAATATAACACTCATAAACATTAAACACACTTCATATTTACAGCTAAACGAAAGATTTCAAAGCAGCAAGATTCAATACAGACCTTGACCAAGATGTGGGACACAATTTGGGTGCTCATACGATTTGGCTCAAACTGCACTCCAAGCGGAAAAAACAACAAAGTTCAGTTTTGCAGTAAATTATAGAATCCAAAACCAACCGATTAAAAATAATTCAGATTTGCAGTAAATTACGGAATCTAAAAACACAAACCAATTTTACAGAGTTCAGATTTCCAGTAAATCACAGACTCTAAACCGAAAACCAACTAAAAAAAAAATCAGCTTTGCAGTGAATTATGGATTCTAAAACAAAAACCAACTAAAAAATATTCAAGACCAATTAACCATGCATCTTTGCAGGAAATTATGGATTGCAACAAAACAAAACCCAATTTAAAATTTTCACTTATGCATTAAATTCTAAATCAAAAAAAAAAAAAAAAAAAAACTCAGCTTTGCAGTAAATTACAAAACCTAAAACAAAAAACCAATCAAAAACAAAAACCCAATCTCAAATTACCTGATAGAGGCGAAGAAGGCAGAGATTGGCATCGAGACTGTAGGTTTGCGAAGAAACCTAAAACAACCAAATCACCCAGTCATTCAATCGAAACTAATCAAACCCAAGTATCGGTTTCCATCAATCAAAAGACACAGAGAGAGATATACAGACCTGCTCGTTGACGTAGTTTTCGAGATCGGGAAGGATGTCGGGGTTGTACGGATTCACGGCGAGCAGCTCCTCCACCGCGGACGCCACCTGCTGCTGCTGCTGTTGCTGCAGAACCTCTCTTCCCATTATTCGCCGATTTATGTATTTTATTATTCTGGTTTGATTATTCGAAATAATATGTTTTCTGTGAATTTTGTATCTTCGTTATCCTTCAATAGCTCTGTAAAATTGGAGAAAACGAAAGGAGGCAGAGGAGGAGGGTTTGAGGGTTTAGGGTCCTTTCGCGTTAGCGATTGGAGTCGTGCCAAATTACTTATATACCCCTTACTTCCTTTTTGGTTTGGGAGACTCCATATATAGTTGAGTAAAGCCCGTAAAAGGATGTGATATCTACACATCATATTGTACTTCTCACACATTTTTTTAATTTTCGTCCGTTAGATTGGATGAATTGAAGAAGTTCAACGAACCAAAATTATCAAGGGGTGTGTGAGAAGTAAAATGGGGTGTGTGGATAGCACACTCCTTGGGTAAATTGTCGTTTGACCCTCTGAACTATTACTCTCGTTGAAATTGATCCCCTGAATTATTTTTTTGGTAAATTAACCCCTGAACTATTTGAAATAAGCCAATTAACCCCTTGACGTTAGATTTCGTCTATTATTCTGTCAAATTCAAGGGCAAGTTAGTCTTTTTATCATCAATTCTTACATGTTACTTATAACTACCAATAAAATTATGACATGTGGAATGACAATGTGAAATGTTCCATTGTGTAAACGTTTGGTTTCTTTATGTTTCTTAAGTGCTATAAGTTTTTGAATTATTCTGTGTCTAAGTGTTATTGTTTTATTAGTGGTTATAACCCACAAGTAAGAATTGACGATGAAAGACTAATTTGCCTTTGAATTTGACCATATAGTGGACGGAATATAACGATAATGGGTTAATTAGCTAATTTTAAATAGTTCAGAGGGTTAATTTACCCAAAAAAAAATAGTTCATGGGACCAATTTCAACTGGAGTAATAGTTTTAGGGGTCAAACCACATTTTATCCTATATATTTTGGTCATGATATTTCTTTCTTTTTTTTCTTTGGTTTTCTTTTAGGTAAAAAAAAAAAAAGGGAAAATCAAAATAACTCTAGGTAAATCAAAATTTTCGTTACAAATTTATAATTTAATTCAAGTGGGAATTTGATTAATAATTGTAATTTAAATTGGTACAGTGTGGAATGTGCTATATTATTGGCGTACAAACTTTGTACATTAATTTGGTGTGCGTAGCACCACTTAGAAAATAAACTTGAAATTTGATCAAAACCTGAAATTTTAGTTGTTTAACAGTAAATATCTTATTTTAATTCATGAATAGAATTTGATTTAGAAAAAATAACTTTAGAATTAGAATTGAGGAAAAAATTGATGCTAAAATGGAATTAAGAAAAATATATAAATCTCACGAACGCAATTTTGGGTGCACCAACTCTACTTTAGTATATCGTTTTAATAGAGGCCAAAAATATGATGTCACATTATATGATAGCAGGGTTACATAGAGAGGGGCATTAGGCCATCTCCAACCGATCTAGCCAGAGGGCCATAGAGTCGAAAATAGTCCGTAATAACACAAAAACCGTCTCCAACCGAAGGCTAGGCCAAAGGGCTCGTAGGCCCCACCGGGCCAAAAACACCAAATCAGGCCCACCAGCTAGCAACGGCTAGCTGACAGGTGACCGTTGGATTTGATTTTTTTTTTTTTCCAAACAAAATTAAAAATATATATATTAAAAAATTCTCATTGTTTCCTATAAATACCTAAGTCATTCCTACACCATTTCTCACATAATTTTCACAATTCTTCACATTCTATTCTCTTACCTCTTCCAATAATCTTTCCTTCAAAAATTTTCAATAATTTTCAAATGACCGCATCTGCAATGAAAGGTAGGGCTTGGAACCGAAAAGAAGATGAAACTCTTTGCAGGGCTTATAGATGGGTCTCGGAAGATAGTGTGAGGGGAGTTCTCAAACAAGTGACAGTGTTTGGACTCGTACGTTCAAAAAGTACTATGAGTTATACGAATGCACCACTCCACCAAATTCTCGAAACCACGAAGGTTGTTCTTCAAGATGGAAAAAATATCTTCATCCAAGTTTGAATAAATGGCATCAAGCAGTGTTAAAGGCCAAAAGCAGACATGAAAGCGAAGCCAATTACTACGACGAAGTAAGTGTTTTCACAAGTTATTTTAAATATTTAATTATATTACATTTAATTAAATATTTAATTATATTACATTTAATTAAATATTTAAGTATATTACATTTAATTTCATAAATTAATGTCCTTTAATTTTTCTAATTATATTTTCTAGGTACGCCAAGTGGAGGAATTGTATATGGAGGACAACTCGAAACCCTTTAATCATCACAGTTGTTGGGAAATTTGTAAAGGGTGGGTGTTATTTGAAGATCCACCTCAAGAAAGAGTTGGTCTTATGCCAGTGTTCGGAAATGCAGCCTCAAATGCAGTTAGGGATGAATATGGATCTTCTACCATTCAAGAAACAAGGGTAGAAAATCCGTCTTCGGGTGAAGGTTCCATACCTAGGGCTATGATATGAAACAAGGCCCGAAAATTGAAGGAAAATGGCAAGGCAAATGATGATTACGCCTTTCAACAGGAAATTGTGACCTCATTACAATTTATGGCGGAGCAAAATGACTTTGTCAAGGAAGAAAGGAACCGTAGGCTGGCCAGAGGGCTCGTTTTAGCTCTCTGGCCCTCCAAGAAATTAATATTTTAATGAACAGTGCAGGGTCATATTTCTTACCATCTTCAACTGAGGGTCATAGGGCCAAACATAATTTATTATTTAAAAACTACAACTTAAATTCAAATCCAATGGCTAGGCTAAGTGACATAAGCTAGCCATTGGATTTTTTTGGGCTATAAATATGGTGGATATTGGACTATAGTTCACACACCTTTGAATTCAATTTATTTCAATTCAATCGCTTTCAATTCAAGTTTGCAATAAATTCCAACTTTGGATCCTCTTCGGATTCCAACTGGTGGTCCTCATCCAATTCCAAATTCCAACGTTTAAGTTTCATGTTGTTAAATGTTTTATTTTTATGTTGTTTAATGTTATTTAATGTTGTTTAATATTATTTAATGTTGTTTAATGTTACTTAATGTTATTAATGTTTAATGGTTTAGGAAGTTATGGGGGATGAAAATTTTTTTTACAATTTTTAAAACAAATTTTGTAAAAAATATTAAAAAAGAATAACGGCTAGCTGCAATTTGAATTTCAGCCCCGCTCGAGGCAGGCTGGCTGGCTAGTTTGGGCTGGCCGATTGACCCTTTAGCCCTTTTTTGTCCAATTAGGGCCCACGAACCCTTTGGCCTGGCCCTTGGTTGGAGACCATTTTCAGGCTATTTTCAGCCCTCTAGACCCTTCGGTTGGATATAGCCTTAGTATGTGAGGGATACCCTCCTGTATTTAAAAAATTGTAAATGTGAGGAATTGGTTGTTTCTAAATGGATATCTGGGAAGAAAAAAAAAACCCCCTTTTATCTGATTGGAATGTTCAAAAAGGAATTACAAACTATTTAAACCCAAAAGAGGGTTGAAGTTTTACATCCCAAATACTGCAAGACGGTTGAAGAGCGTTTATATTTATACCCAAAATCATTATTAAGTTTAAGGATTAAAGAAATTAATGTGAGAGTTTAAAGATTAAAATTAGGGATAAAGTTTAAGGATCATTGCTACAATCAAGCCTAAAACAATGTAATTTTGAGGATTTGGTTGTTTCCAAAGAATTGGACTTGGCTGCTGAAGAATTTAGCAGCAGGTCCTGCTTACAATCAATTCTGGTTGAACACATGTCCAAGTTTTGATTTACACGTATCCAGCCGGAATTGGTTGTAAGCAGGACCTACTGCTAAATTCTTCAGCAGCCAAGTCTTTTCCATTTCCAAATGGATATTTGAAAGATAAAAAAAGTATTATTAAAGAAACTGACATTTAAAATCCATAAGAAAAAATATAAATAAATTTTTTTTTTTTTTTAAAAAGGGTTGATTAATAGTCAATCCAATGTATGTGCTACAGCAGATTGGAATGTTCAAAATGGTATTTAAACAAGAATGGTTACAAGATTATTTCTCTTTTACCTCCCAAAATAGCACAAGATTGTTGAAACACGTTCATATTTGGGCAGTGTTATTCACATACCTATTTTTACTTTTCAAATACCTTTGTTAATTTTTGTTCATCGATCTTCATCAATCATTCAATTTGATAGTACGAGTGTGAGAGATAAAAATAAGTGTGTAGATAGTACCACCCTTATTTTTATGCCTCAAGTCATGTGTTCAAGCCCATGAGTTCAAGTGACATATAAAATTCTACTAAAATAAACCTTTACAATATTTCATCAACGTAAATGCGAAGTTTAACCTTTGGCAAGAAGTGTATACTTTTCGCAGATGCTATAGTGTTGATAGATGAAACGCAGGAGAGAATAAATGCGAAGCTTAACCTTTGGCGGGAAGTGTTGGAAATTAAGGGTCTTCACCTAAGTAGGTCAAAGACTAAGTATATGGAGTGCAAGTTTAGTGGAATGGGGGACCGAATGAGAAATGAGTGAGGATTGAAGATCAGGAAATACCAAAGAGTGAACGTTTTCATTATTATCTTGGATCTATCTTGCAAAATGAAGGAGAATTAGATGGAGATCTCAATCATAGAATACAAGCTAGAGAGGGCTCAAGAGAATTTTATAGGATAACAATAAGGTCAACAATGTTTTATGGTACGGAATGTTAGGTGGTCAAAAAGCAACACTTGAAAAAAAAAGTGTAATAAAAATGAGAATGCTTCGTTGGAAGTGTATGGCACACAAGAAAGAATAGGATTAAAAACGAGGATATCCGAGTTAAAGTAGGAGTGACCACAATTAAAGATAAGATAAGAGAAAATTGGTTAAGATGGTTTGTTGAATACCTACAGATGCTCGGTTAGATAATGCGACTATGAGACAGAGACTCAAGACAAAAGGGGTATGTGAAGACTTTGAAAGAGATTATAAGAAAAAATATGTAATACTTGAAGCTAACAGAAAACTTAGCACAAAAACGAGTGCAGTAGCATTATAGGATTCATACAACAGACCCCACTTAGTCGGATAAGACTTGGCGGTGGTTGTTGTATTCATCGCATCAAAGCAATACATACATCGCAATTCCTTGCGGTGACAAACTTTTGTACAACACAACCTTCATTGCAACAGTGAACAGAAACCACTTCACTACTTGTTTACAGGTTCAAAAGATTTGATATCAAGTTCCACCCCATCCACGTCTTCTTATCAGATGGGTGCGCAAAGTTGAGTTCAAACATCTCCTTGCTAATGTGCTCACCCGATTCACAGAAGCCCACCAGCTTCGCAACAATTTCAGCGCTTTCCTGCACGTTTTGCATGTTATGGGGGTCTGTCCACAACTTGTTCACCAGCTGCAGCCTCCTCTGTTTCCCTCCGGGCGGAATCTCCCATTTCGCATACAATATTTCTCTCTCGTCCGCTGTCAGTTTAGAACTCACCCTCTTAGCTAAATACTCCCTCTCTTGCTTGAGAGCCTTGATGCTGCAAGTCATTAAATATCAAATATTTCAGCAGATTACTTCAAATACTTGATCAGTCTAATTAGAATACTAAAAACACTTTGATGGATTTACCTTGCTGCAACGGAGCCTGCTGGTTCATCCCCTAAAAGCGCGGGGCTTGCATTTCCAAGATCCGAGAAGTGTTGCTCCAACCATTGCAATCTTCTGAGTTCGACTTCCATGTAGATCTGGTCAGAAGGTTCTCCCTTGAATAACAGATAAAACTGGGTGCGGTGTATGATCGAGACATGGCACAGGTGCCACAGCATGATGATTTCCTTCCTATCCTCCTCAAAAGTCAACTCCCATGTCCCAGGAAGAGATTCATCTATATTATCCATCTCATCGATCACAGCGTCTTGATCTTTCTCCAATGCAATAACCTGAAGCCATATATAATGTATAATATAATTTTGAACAAAGCATCACTAGTACTCTTGAAATTGAAGAACATGGGAAATGTATCTTACCTGGCACAACAGAAGGTGCTTTTGGTATGAAAGCTTCGTCACCCGTTCTTTTAACTCAGTCACATAAGATTTAATGCTCCGTATATTCTCCTCGGCAGCATTCTTGAACATCCTCTCCATTTTCTTTACATTAACTGTGTTTGAATACTGCACACCAGGACTTCCCTCTTTGGATGACTTACGGGTACCATTTTCGTCACTCTTTGGTGGAGTAACTTTGTATCTCCCAGCCGCGGTTTCATCACTAGGCATAGCATCGTTGTTCTCAGGAACCTTGTTTTCAGTCTCATATTCCATCACTCTACGAGAAGGGTTCAGAGGTGAGCAAGGGGAGCGAATTAGGTGCTGCATGTTTGGACTATTGCTCAAGTTGAAAGGAAGAATCTTCTTCTTTTTTGACGGGGCCTTGCATTCTGGAATTTCCTCACTATTTGAAAATGAAATAACCAGCTGGTCTATCGATTTCTGAACATTCTCAAGCTTCCTTTCTAAAGATTTAATATCTTCTGCCTGGGTTTGCCAACGACTGATCTCATCTTTCAGGTTGGCCCCATCTCCGGTCACAGATTCTTCTGAAATGGATCTAACAGCTTGTATTTCCTTTATTTCAGACAGAAGCTTTGCTATAGTTTCAGCAGTTTCTTTATTTCCGAGCTGATGTGAGGCTACTTCCTTATGCAGTACTTCAAGTGCTCGATTTGCCTCATCACCAAGCTGCTTCTGTCTTTGCTCAAGTTTTCGAATTTCATTCACAAGCATGGATGGATCTGTAGAAGTAACTGATCTCCTTACCATAGCCTTTCTTCGGTTTGCACCTCTGGTTCGGGACCGTGGAGTTACTGGAGTATCTCTACTATGAGAAGGAACTATTTCATTCTCTCCAGGAAAAGAAAGACACCTAGCGACTTGACCAGAAGGTCCACATTGTTCCGACCCCTGGAACTTTTATATGTCAACAATTACATTAATCCAGATACATAGAAATCATTAACATATACAAACAACAATAGTACCTTCTGCACTTTCTTTGCTTTGCGTTCTGATTCAAGTAGTGATTGTGCGAGGTCTCTTTCTCGCTTTAGCTCTTCCATTTCCCTTTCCATCTGTCAAAGGAAGTTTCTTCACAGTTTAGCGCCAGCACATAGGTAGAATGACATTATTTTCAATTTACGCCAACGAGCAAGTTTGACGATAGTATTTAGTATTTGACTAACAGAAAAAAATATTGTATTTCCAAGCACCGTACCTGTTGGATTTTCAAGTCCTTTTCTTCTAGTATAGACCTCAAATAAGAAGGCTTTGGACTTCGTAACTCTGCTTCAAGTCTGGCTACTTCCTTCTGCAAATTATGTACACGAAGTTAGACTAGTTTTATTTTTAAAACTTTAACTAATTTGCAAGAAATAAAAATTACAATTACACAATCCAGAGACAGAATTGCAGTTAATTCTTGTACCATGTTTATTTTCGCACTGTTCGTGACTTCCTTGGCACTAGTTGCGAATGAGAGTGTGTTCCTTGTTTGCTCTACATGACTTAAAGCTGGGCTTATGGTACATATAATAGCTGTCCGAGCATTTCCCCCAAGTGACGACTGCAGTAATCGTGTAAGTTTTGAATCCCTGTATGGTATGTGACCACTTCTTTTTCCACCGCTGTGAAAGAAAAATTTGTTAGATAGCTTGCATGCACTTACATGTTCAACAAATTAAAACACAGGAATTCTCCGCATTTATCCCAAAAACGTACTTTTCTTTTTTAGATACCGCTGCTGAGCATGGACTTCCATGCTCACAGATGAGTACAATAAGTTTCAAGGTTTTTGTTACCACCAAATCAAAAGGCAGGATAGGATAAGTTGAACTTGTACATATAGCACAAAACTAAAGGAGCAAAAGCTACGGATGCTCTAAGTCATCAACATTTTGGCAATAGCTTTACCTTAGCTTCCTGATAACAGTTGTGAGTGTCAACAAGCTACGGTTAATATGACTACCTTCCTTCAATCTTGTACCATCTGCATTCGTTTGGGAGGCGCGTTCACTTCCAGCAAGGTCCACAAGGTTCTGCAGATTTCCAGAATTCTAGTAATTCTATTGATAAAAATTTCGTTGTTGTTTGCTACCAAACACCTGAATGAGGATAAACATACCAAACTGGCTCCAAAAGCTTTCATGGACCCTGAACTCTCCCGGAGGCTGCTTTCTATGGTCTGAAGAAAATTAAACAAATTGGTAATTCCATCCTGAAGCATTTCCAGTGAAAAACATAACATAAACTCTAAATACGAAAAATTCATTATTACAGTATACCAGCCTGATTATCTGATGCGATCTTGAGCTTTTGTCATTTAGAGAAGTTTCTCCCACTTGCCTCTGAGCTGCAAAGACAACTTTACAGTTAGATCATTCATGCAAAATAGAAAATATGGTACAAGGATCATCTTACTCTATGCAGAAAGGTTTTTACATTTGGCCACCAATTTTCAAATGGGAAAATATTTTCACCGGATGATAAGAAGGTAATGTCAGTAGCTTAGGAAAGACGACTACAATCGGATAGTTAACAACACATTTGTTCATTGGAACAACAATTGTAAAGCATCAATTCAACAAAATCACCTCAAGTTTTGGCCAAACAGCTTACAATTTGCAATGAACTTAAATTAACAGATTACCTTCACAAATTCCAATTAAGTGCCTCAAATGTTCGCCATTCTGAACAATTTCTTCCTGTGGCTTGTCCACGATGGTCCCTTTCTACATTCAGAAAGGGCATGAAATGTTAACATGAAAATGAATCCATTTGATCTCCATCATGAAAGTTTCTTTTGTATACCTCGGAGTCATCCAAAAGCCGAAGCGAGCCTGATTTGCGTTTCAGGAGGTCAACAACAGTTTCATTATATATCTCCAAAGCAGAAAATTTCAGAACAAACTCCCTTTCTGGCGTCTACGAGATCAAAAAGAAAGCAACAAGGGCATAAGTACAAAATGGTTACAGCAATGACAAGAGGATTCCCAAAGCTATATAAAAGATCATAGTATGAACTATGACTTACATTCTTGATGTGTTCGAAGATGTCCCTCACTGCATTTTCGGTGATTCCTCTCATGGTAAATGTCTTACCACTACTAGTTTGTCCATACGCAAATATTGTTGCTGTCAAAAGAAAAGGTAGGAAACTTACAATCGGAAAACTTCCATTTGGCACAACATAAAATGTATACAAAAGTACAGGTTACCAGCTCAATGTTCAATTACCGTTCATTCCTGTAAGTGCAGATAAAGCAACATCCTTGGCTCCTTCTTCATAAACCTTCTGAGTTGAGCACATCGGGCCAAAAACCTTATCTATTGTATTTAAATCACAACAAGAATTTACTTGAGTAAAACAAGTCTGCCCAGAAACTGCCCTCCGAAGAAAACAAAAAGGAACGTACTTTCCTAAAACTACAATATTGTAGATCAAAATATTTTCGTAAATCCAAACCTCTGCGCGGTTGACAAATTTCAGCAGTGAACACAACAAGACTAGCGAAAGCACAGGAAGAATACGAAAGTTTTCATATAATGCATACCAAAGGTGTAGGAGTTTGAGGGCCGCTCATGATTCGGGTTCTTGAATACGATAGTGTGCTCATCCAAGCAGTCCCAAGCTATAAGATCATACAACGCCTGCTCTCTGCGGTTTAGTGGCCTCAAACGAACTGTAACTAAAATTTTCTCCTCACTGACTTTAGAACCGCCCGGAGTGGAGCACGGGGTCCTCCGCACCTTAGTAGACGGTGTTGCTGGTGTCCCCGGCATCATCTTCACTTGCTAAACTCCACTCTATAAACCACAGAAGCAAAATCAATCGGAATCATCACCGATCATAACAAATTCAATACTGCAGTAAGTTGATGGTAAATCAAATCACATTTTCGTTCTTCAACAATCCAGAGATTTCCTAATGGTGACAAAGAGACTGCTTTTCTTGGATTGCAAAATTTAACAGAAACAAATTGGAGCAAACGAAACCCTAGCTTCACGAACAAATTAAACTATTAGTATAAAGAAATCAAGTTCAAATCTTAATAACCTAAATCAACAAAAAAAAAAAATCAAACTATCAGACTCGTTTCAAATTCTTGATATTTTTGGCTCTCAACAAATTTAACCTGAAAAATTAAAACTACTTTAAAAAAAAAAAAAAAAAAAAACAGAAATATTTAAAGAAATCGCCGATTTATGCACTAAAACTTCATGAATCCAAAAGCACTGCAATCATGGGAAACAGAGAAATAGAAAGAGAGAAATGCTTACTGTAAAACTGGAGTTCTTGGAGGTTTGAGAGTGCCAGTGAAGAACTGCAATGCCGTAGAGAGAGAGAGAGAGAGAGAGAGAGAGAGACGGAGATGGAAGTAGAAACGGCTATTTCAGGCGTGAGTGCTTGCGTTATTTAATTTCGGTTAACTTTTCCGTCCGCTTAGGCGCACCTGAAGTGAGAACATAAAAGATTTGTTTCCTAATTTTTGAATTTCTGGCGCCCGGGTGTTGGCAAGCAGGGAGGACGGGGGTTAGGACCCACGTCAGTTACGGACACGTGTCACCCGTGCAGTAGTCACGTTCTGAGTTTTCAAACGGAAACGGGGTGATTAATGTCAGGGCGTGGAGCTCGAAGACGGGGCAGAGCTGGAATATTAGCTACCGAGCCGAACCCAACAACGAAGCCCAAAATAAAAATAGGCCCGCAAATAAAGAAGAGTCAAAGCTTTAGTAGATTGCTAACTTATGACACCATTTGACTTCTTATGAGCCTCTGAATTGGAGATGACACTGTTTCGTTTGGTTTGGTGCGGTTTTAAACGGTTTCGATTAGGAAAAAAAATGTATAATTCTCAACATTTTGGTAGCTTTCCTCTACACACAGTTTTCAAAGTAAGCACTACATGTGCCGTAAATCATCACAATTTTCCGCACTACTAAATCTCCAATGTCGTCATTGTTTACCATCTAAGATAATTGATTTGTTGGGTGGTGTAATCTGCATTTCAATGACTGGTAAGTTGGGTGAGCCAGTTTAACACATAAAATTAAAAGGCATGTGATCAATATACGTTAGCATTTGTCTAATTATAGTCTCTTTTACTTGTAAGTGGAAGATTTGAAATTTAACTCCTATATATGACGAGTTTGATATTTAATTATCGACAATTCATTATGTAAAAAAATTGGAAAATGTAAACACTTTTAGACGGGAGGGTGCTTTGAATAATTATCGAGTCGCAATAAACCAAGCGAACAAAAGAAAAAGGCTTAGCAAATGTTTAGAAGTCACAAATGTCAAATCTGAAGGTAAACTTTAAATCCAAGCCAACCAATGTGCAAGGAAAATTCAAAGAGTACAAACTCCAATCCCAATATCTTTGTGCTTCAAAAAAAAAATCAGTATGTAATTAATAGTTCCATTAAACTTTAGATCCAAGCCAACCAATGTGCAAGCTAAACGCCAATTCTCTACAAACTCGGATAAGATTTAAAGGATTGTGACACTAGTCAAATTTTGGGAATAAGGATTTTTCGTTTTCTGAGGGCGAGTCTTGTCGCAATAGAAATGTTGATTTTTTGTGATCAAAAGTTCAAAGGTTTGAGTCGTGGAAACAACCTCTTTTAAAAACAAGAGTAAGACTGCGTACAATAGACGTCCCTCCTTCTCCTGCAAAACCGAAAGCCTTATTGGCTTGAAATCGCCCTTAAGGATTCTTCGTTTTTCTCTTTTGGTGTACAGGTAATTATATTGATTGTTCTTATTTACGAAGCACATAAGTTTCTATTTCAAAACCTTTTAGTGCACAAGTGTCGAGTGCTTTCATAGTTCACAGACAAGCAGTCTGCTCTAATACTGTGTAAAAATTTCACCGAGACAGAGTAGAGGTTTACAAGCCACATTCTCAGTGATCAATTTGACTAGACAAATAAAATGAGTAGACTTTGCTGAATGTGGAGTTTTTTTTTCTTCTGAAATATGTGCTTGCCAATCAACAAACACGTACATGCTGCATCGATCTCACTAACCCTATTTAACAAGGACTGCATGCAAAAACCTAATTCGCTTGGACGATCGTTTTCCAATTTTCTACGCCCCACTACTTCAATGGTTAGGAGTGAAAAAGGGTCCAACCACTTTGGATCTTAATTAACACTAAAAATGATTCAGTTAGGTAAATAGTCTATGTGTTCAGTTCGACTATTTCCACCAAACAAAAAGGAAGAACATGTTCTATCTTATCATTAACGTGGCCTTTAAGTAATAGAAAAAAGTAACTTAAGATCGGTGCTTCACGATTCATTTAGTAATTTGATCACATATGTGTGTGTGTGTACTGCAATGGGTTGAAGGGTTTGTTTTCAGTAATGAGGGATCAGAATTCTCATGACACACTCACTTGTTAAGAACAAAGCACGCGTTGAGCGAATTTTCAAGTGCAATTACTCACAAAACACACGTCTCAAAGGAAACTCAATTATTCTGTGTTAATAAAAGGGTTGAACGGGGATTGCAGGTTGGTGACATAATTATATATCCTAGTTGATAATAGATAGGTCAAATTTCTTTCTCAAGTTGTAAATCTTTCCTTCAATTCTAAGCTAGCATGTAGTGAGTTATAATGCAACATCAATCTATTACCCATTTAAACAGAACAAAATGTAGCCTTTGATCTGCTTCACCAACAAAATTAACTGTAGCCCTTTTCTGTGGCCACCACAAAAGAGGCATGAACCCTTCACCAATTTTTAGGTGTAGTACTCTCAACGTATAAACTTTTCGTTCCGAAAAGATAATCTTAACTTGTAAATGACGGTGGATTTGAGTTGGATGCTCTAACTTCGCTATTTTGGATCAAGTCTTTTGATTACCAAGTTGGATATGCTCCAGCTTTAACATACGGTGACAAAAACAAATAATTCATACATCAAACCGAACGGTTAACTACTATGTGTCATCATAGGTATAATTCGGTCCAATCACAAATGAAATGGCGTGTTTAGAACATAAATTTGAAATTGGGAATTCTAAGTGCCTTTAATTTTCAAGCTACCTCTACTAGCTTCTTTCCAATGGTAGTAGAAAACTTGTTGATCTTCTTCATTAGTCTTAATTAAGAAACTTCACAACGGACCACAAACATAGTTACCTTGAAGTGCCTAATTCCATTTTGTGATAGCCCAATATTCCATTTTGCTTTTAATGTGATGATTTGCAAATCGATTTCCAATTTCCTTGTAATATTTGATGTGAATAATTACTTGATGAGTAAAAGAGAACAAAAATTGCAAATTAAAATTGACGTGAGCCGTAAGGAAACATATGATGCCATGGCTTATACATGAGTGCATATTTGCTCATAGCCTTAAAGTGGGAGAGATCTTTTCAGTGTTGGAAATATGGCCCAGTACACAAGTGTCATGATATAATTGGTTGGAAACTTGAAAATAAAAATTTCAACCGATTATATTATAACATTTAGTGTACTGGGTCCTATTCCCGGCACATTGAAGATTTCTCCCATGCAATACATTACATCTAACGATAATCAATAGAATGACGAGTATGACCATAACCTTAAAGTGATGAACAAAAATATTTTTGCATATACACTCACGTACACATGCAATGCACTTTTTGAGCTTGTTAGCCATGCACGACTATATTCCAACTAGGATTTTGATAGAACCATACACTTCAAATAGAGAAACTTACATTTTGTTGCAGCCCAAGTGTAGCAACAAATAAAAAGTTGCCATCGAGTAGGAAAACGTCCCTTGATGACAATTCTGTACTGGCAACAAAAAACAATTTGTTGGCAAAATTAGAATGGTACCAAACTATATTGAAACGTATGGTCCCAAAATATGGAGAAATTCTTCTGTGAAGACTATGATATAGGATACAATCTTACGGATGCATGTATGTTATATTGTAGTTTGCAAAATTTGTTTCTTTTCAAGATCATAAGAAACTAGTTATGTTTAATCTTCATAACCGCTAGTTGTCGAAAATGAAAACAGCAAAACTCTCATGATCAATGAATAAAATGTGATATTATACAAGTACAACATCGTATAACGCGTAACGTAATTTCAACAAATATTCAACAACTGGAATTGCGCTACCGTTACATTTCTGAGCAGATGCTATGAAAACGCTTTTCAATTCATTGGTCAAACGGTAACTTCCTACCATGCCAAACAAGGACACTCCAATTGAATGCATTGTACACAAATTGAATCCTCGAAAATTGAAAACCCCCTAATATTCAACTTTAACCATAGAACACGAGTTTTACAGTGTACTCACTCAAAAACAGCGTCCTAAAAACCACTAAAACGGCCAATGGGTTTCGAACCAATGTGCTCTTCCTCGTGTTAGACTATCAGTTTCATTCCAACAATATAATTACTCACCAACGAGGCAACACAGATTTACGTTAAAAACCGACGACGTCGGTGGTATTTACCATATTAGACATTAAATATAAAGAGATTTTTCAACATGTCTGACATGCTTGGTGGTACGCTATATTATTATACTATTTGTATAATAATGTCGGTAATGTTTGCCTCATCAGATGTAAAAAAATTTGAGAGACTTCTAAATTTTATATGCCTAAAACATGAAACAATATATTACGTGTAATTATATAAATAAAAGAAAGTTATTGATTCGTTTGCGGTGACACGCTCATGGACCTCGCCAATTTATAGGTACGCGTGGGCCCCGCAGGGAAGACCACAGAGTACCACAATCCTGGCCGCCCTGATGCAACAGATTCGAACTCGCCACCTCGCTGACGCCCTCTAGTTCTGGCCTCTCATTGCGGAAATGAGATTCTCTGTTGGCCCCTACAGTGTGCGCTCGTTCTTTTGTCCCATCAGGAATCGCCACGTCACGATAAAAAAGTGAAGATTTCAAAGCGGTGATGTGTCTCCGCCCCGTAACGCAGCTGGTGCGCTGTGACTTTTCGCCCACAATGCTCAGCTCAGCCAATATTCCATGTTTTCTCTGCTTTTTATAATTTGACAAGTAATTGATTAAAGTAGCTTAATTAAAATGACAGCTTTGCCCTTTTTACCTTCCAATTTTCCCGTATTTTGATAACGTTCCACTCTTCCTCGATGTTTTTTCAATTGCATGAAATTTGGTCTGAAATTTTAATAAACGACTCTAGTTCATAAGTATCGTTAAGTTTACAAAATATCTCCTATGCAGCATGTAAAATGTACGTTATCATAAATAATCAACTCAAATTAATGACAAAAACCAAATTCGATGCAATTTAAAATACAAAAACAAAAATGAAACTTCATAAAAACTACATGTTTTAGCTCATTTTTCTTTTTCAATAGCCCAGGATTAAGTAGTTCAACATATGCGCAGTAAAGATTGGCTCTAAATAATCGAACAGTGAAAATTATTTAAAAATCAACTTACTTGATTTGTTGAACTACCAAAGACAAACTCGAAGTAGCCTGTACCAGCTACTTCCGTTTAGCTTCATTTTGTTAGGTCAAATACTCAATACCACCGTTTAGCGTCGAGTCAAAGAAGACAGGATTCATAAAAAACCAGGCTAGTTAATGGATAAGAGCATGCATGCACATGTTAATTTTAAATATTACATAAGAAAAAGTTGCATTTGATTAATTAAAATTATAGGTTTCAGAAGGAACTCAGACAATGATATATGATGGTAAAAGAGCCTACAAACTATACAAAATGAATAGAAAAAGGGGGAGTTGAAGGAGAAAGTGGGTGAGGAAAATGAGTAAAAAAAACAAAAAAAACTTAGGGTCAGACCAGAAAAAAGTAAAGCGGTTTTGTGAAAACAACAATGAAACCACAGGAAATGTGTAACCAGTGGTTTTAGTTTTTCTTACCATCGGTATGGCGGAAACACGATCTGATCCATCAAGTTTATTAATATTTACCATCCTATTTCTTATTGTCAGACGATTTTAATTCTTGAAATTTGCATCCATCAACTACATAGTTATCGAAATTTAAACTCATTTAATGATGACAAATAGAATGACGAACGTAACTATCACTTGAGAATGATGAGCAAAAATAATTTTCAATGAATAATCAATTCAATTAGCAGCATTACCCACCAATCGCACCAAGGAAGACGATGAGTCACATGACATGTCATCTTTCTCTTTCCCTTGCTCCATCTTCCATGTATATAAAAGGCCGTTCTAGCTTTCCTTCTTCTCCATCCCATTCTTATTCACCCTCTCTTCATTTCTGTCGTTCTCTGTGTTCTGTATATTGAAGTTCTTCGTTCATTCAATTTGTTCGTCGATTCATTACTCTTCTGGTCAAGAGCATTCGTTGGCGGTAATTCTCCGTACATTTTAAGGTAATGATAGAAAGTTTTACTAGTCGCATTTCAAGAATTTTTTATCGCATTGTTTTTGCTCCGATGATTGCTCCTACTAGTCGCAGTCTATATATTATACAATATGATAAGTTGGGAATATTCTTCAAACATCTTATCTATTGTGGATGGCATGTTAAAAACCTGTATTGTGTCTCCTACTACATGGTACTATAAAGCATAAACTTTCGGAAAGAGATCCTCTTCTGATCTCTTCCTCAAAAGCTCAGGAATCAAGTGATCAGGACATTTAAAATTTGATCAAACGGTCAAAAATTATTCTAATTTTTAAAAGTTTTTACTTATTTCTCTGTTTTTAACTATTAAATCAAATTTCAAAGATCCGGATCACTTGATCTCTGAGCTTTAAAAGGAGAGATCCGAAATAATCTCTTTCCTAAACTTTTTTCCACACCAGACATTGGTGCAGATTACAAAGAAATATATTAATATTATGCATATAAATTTGTCCAATTCTAAAAAGTGGGTTACATCAAACCCACAAATCTAAGAGATGGGCAACAAAATTTCAGGGTTTTATCATCATCAAATTTTATAGAGAACACCTACAAAGTTCTGGACGTATTAAAAAAGTCCAACTTTTGAATCATCACCAACTACAATTAGACCCCATTCCATGCCTAACATTATGATAGATTTTTTAGTGTCTTATAAATACAGCCTGATAATGAACTAGTGAAAACTTGAATTTTTTTAAATAAATTACATTATAATACTTAATATATAAGATCGTATTGACAGCACATTGAAAATTTTCTCTAACATAAGCCTCTCTTTCCCTGCAATTTTTCCAAATTTTCGTGCCATAAAAGTAAACAAATAAAAATCCAATCGGATTTTTTCTTGGACAGCAAGGCCCATGGTAAAGGCAAATTCTTGAAGAGCACGTCCATGCATTAAATTAAATTCTAGCATACTAATATTAAAAATTAAAGATAGCACAAATGCTATTTGCCCCTTATTTCCTTCCACATTTACAATACTTTGCAGTGAAACATCTCATCATATCCGATTCCAATGTGGATATTTTTACAAAATTACCACTGTTTTTGTTTACTTTTCGCAAGAAATTAAGACCAAGGGTCAAAAGTGAAATGGACTTTTGTCCAAGTCTGTTTCTTACCATATTTTTTCGCGCTCCCCTCACTATAAAACTCCCCTCCATCTGTGTTCATCAAATCATCTTCCTTCTCCCACCGATCTTTCTCTAGGTACTCCTTTTCATTTCGCCATTTTTTACTTTATCTATTTTTCTTGTTCTTGGGTGGTTTCTCTTAAGGCCGAATGATGTTTTTTCTCGGATTTTTGTTACATTTTCGCATGGATCAATTGCTTCTTAATTTTGGATTTAGATTTTGTTTTATGGGTTTTTGCTCTGTTTTCGTGTAGATCCCTGTTTTTTTTTTGTTCAAGATACAAAAATCTGTTCTTATCTTTTGATGTGTTGGGTTTTCTACTCCAACAAGCAAAAGGAAAATATGGTTTTTTAATTTTTCATCTGGTTGGTCTTATCAACTTTGCCTAATGCCCCATAAATATCCTTGTTAAGAGCCCTTAATTACGATAAGCCTGGATTATTAATTTATTTAATGATGGGGTTTGAACTCTTAAATGTTTCCGGGGCTCTAATTATTAAAAATATCAGTGCTTTTGCTTCTAGAGAATACTCTGCAAACCCTTTTTCCATTATTCTTTAGCACTATTTATGGTTGCAAATCTTAGATGAACCTTTTGTACAGTCGTTGTTGGATGGTGGTGGTTTGGTTTTGAAAAATAAAATCTGTGTCTTCCAGAATATTAATAGTAATATTATTATTTACATGATTTTAGTCTTATTTAAGGTTTGATTTGTTGACTTTTTCTGGATGACTTGTTATGGTTACAGTTTTGCTTTTTCTTGCAGCTTTTAAGGTTGTCTGATTTTCCAAGCTGCTGTCGATGGCGGAACGTGTGCTGACCCGCGTCCAGAGTCTCCGGGAGAGGCTGGACGAAACCCTTTCTGCTCACCGCAATGAGATTCTGGCCCTTCTTTCAAGGTACTACTACGTTGCGATCACGAATGGGTTTTTGTCTAATGTTTCAAAACATGCAAAAAGTTGTTGTCTTTTGTATTTGTTGAGGTTGTTGTTTGGTTTGATCACTAAAAGGGTTTTTGGGGTTTTAGGATTGAGAAAAAGGGGAAAGGGTTTCTGCAACCCCATCAGCTTCTTGCCGAGTTCGAAGAGATTCCTGAAACGAACAGGCGGAAGCTGTTGGATGGGGCTTTTGGTGAAGTTTTGAAGAACACCCAGGTAAACATTTTCGATTATACATCATTTGTTTCTGTGTCTTTTTAGGAGTTTTCTGAACGATTTGTGGATGTTTTGTGTAATGTAGGAGGTAATTGTTCTGCCCCCATGGGTGGCGCTTGCTGTCCGCCCAAGGCCTGGTGTTTGGGAGTACATTCGTGTGAATGTCCATGCTCTCGTTGTCGAGGAGTTACGTGTGGCTGAGTACTTGCAATTCAAGGAGGAACTTGTTGATGGAAGGTAGATTTTGGGTCTTTTTATATTTTGATTTCCAAAGTTTCGATTTGGTTCTTAATTGTTTGTTACTTGTGCTGGAGTTCGTAGATTAGACTCATTAGAGTAGTTTAGAATATCGCATTGTAGAATAAAACCCGTTTGTAACTCTGTCTGTGATGTTAATAATTTGTGTTGGTTTCAATTGCAGTGCCAACGGCAACTTTGTGCTCGAGTTGGACTTTGAGCCATTCAACGCCTCCTTCCCCCGCCCAACTCTTTCCAAGTCCATTGGAAACGGCGTTGAGTTCCTCAACCGCCACCTTTCTGCAAAGCTCTTCCATGACAAGGAGAGCCTGCACCCGCTGCTCAAGTTTCTCCGTGTTCACTGCTACGAGGGCAGGGTATGATTTCCTCTCATTTTCAACTTTACCATCTTTGATTGTGAATGATATTAGTACTCTTGTGCAGCTTTGCTGATCTCTGTATTTAATTTGATCGGCATTTTCGTGCAGAACCTGATGCTGAATAACAAAATTAACGATGTGAATGAGCTGCAACATGTTCTGAGGAAGGCAGAGGATTTCCTATCTGCAATTGCCCCGGAAACTCCGTACAAGGAGTTCGAGCCGAAGTTGCAAGCCATTGGCTTGGAAAGGGGTTGGGGTGACACTGCTGGGCGTGTGCTCGAAATGATGCAACTTCTGTTGGACCTTCTTGAGGCACCCGATCCTTGCACTCTTGAGAAATTCCTTGACCAAATCCCCATGGTCTTTAATGTTGTGATCCTCTCCCCCCACGGCTATTTCGCCCAAGACAATGTCTTGGGGTACCCTGACACCGGTGGCCAGGTTGTCTATATCTTGGATCAAGTTCGCGCATTGGAGGCTGAGATGCTTAAGCGTGTTAAGCAACAGGGACTGGATATCATACCCCGCATTATCATTGTGAGTTTATCTGAAATTTTGTGGCTCCGAAATTTATGTTATTTGGTGATTTTATTTTATGCTCTCCATTCTGATGCTTTGATTATGTTTTAAACACAGCTCACAAGGCTTCTTCCTGATGCCGTTGGAACCACATGTGGTGATCGACTTGAGAAAGTATACGGGACTGAGCATTCAGATATTCTTCGTGTTCCATTCAGAGATGAGAAAGGAGCCATTGTCCGCAGATGGATTTCAAGATTCGAAGTCTGGCCCTACCTAGAGACATACGCCGAGGTGAATTTCTCTGTTAATATATATATCAGTTTCCATATTTTTTTCCTTCACTGACATATTCCAATTTTTGCTTGTATTTGGTTTTAATGCATACCGATTTTTGTGTTATTAGGATGCGATCAAGGAACTTTCCAAGGAAATGCATGGCAAGCCTGATCTCATCATCGGAAACTACAGTGATGGCAACATTGTGGCCTCACTGATGGCACTCAAATTGGGTGTTACACAGGTTTGTGAATTGTGATTCCGATTTGATAACTTTTGCATCTTAGTCGCTAAATTCATTGTTCGGTTTTTGTTGGTCCTGCAGTGCACCATTGCTCATGCTCTCGAGAAGTCAAAATACCCTGATTCTGACCTTTACTGGAAGAAATTGGATGACAGTTATCACTTCTCATGCCAATTTACAGCTGATCTTATCGCCATGAACCACACTGATTTCATCATCACCAGTACCTATCAAGAGATTGCTGGAAGGTAATAATATCACCTGGCGTTAGATTTTTTCGTACATTCAACCGTCACATCTTTTGGATCCTAAATTTGTGTTCTATGAATGTTTGCAGCAAAGAAACTGTTGGTCAGTATGAGAGCCACACTGCTTTTACTCTTCCTGGGCTCTACCGTGTTGTTCATGGTATTGATGTCTTCGATCCCAAGTTCAACATTGTTTCACCAGGAGCTGATATGAGCGTCTACTTCCCTTACACTGAGAAAGAAAAGAGGCTGACTAACTTCCACCCTGAAATCGAAGAGCTCCTTTACAGCCAAGTCGAAAATAAGGAGCACTTGTAAGTTTCGGCATCATTTTTTTGCCGCGGTTATGTTTTGCTCATTTCATCGTCCGTTCAAATATGTACTAATGGGTTTATATTTGTTATTCGAACAGATGTGTGTTGAAGGACAGAAACAAGCCAATCATCTTCACAATGGCAAGGCTGGACCGTGTGAAGAACATCACTGGGCTTGTCGAGTGGTATGGTAAGAATGCCAAGCTCAGAGAGTTGGTTAACCTGGTTGTAGTTGCTGGTGATCGCCGCAAGGAGTCCAAGGACAATGAGGAGAAGGATGAGATGAAGAAGATGTATGAGCTTATCGACACCTACAAGCTGAACGGGCAGTTCAGATGGATTTCTTCCCAGATGAACCGTGTCAGGAATGGTGAACTTTACCGCTACATTTGTGACACCAAGGGAGCCTTTGTGCAGCCTGCTGTGTATGAAGCTTTCGGCTTGACTGTCGTTGAGGCCATGACTTGTGGACTGCCCACATTTGCCACTTGCAAGGGTGGCCCGGCTGAAATTATAGTGCATGGGAAATCTGGCTACCACATTGATCCATATCACGGCGATCAAGCTGCTGAGATCCTTGTTGATTTCTTTGAGAAGAGCAAGGCAGATCCTAGCCACTGGGACAAGATTTCTCAAGGCGGCTTGCAGCGCATTTATGAGAAGTAAGCAAAATCAAGTCCCTTTTTTCACGGTAAATTATATTGCTTGCCTTGTAAGTTATCTTACATGTTTGCTCTATTTTTGTTTAGGTACACATGGCAAATCTACTCTCAGAGGCTCCTGACCCTCACGGGAGTTTATGGCTTCTGGAAGCATGTTTCAAACCTTGATCGCCTGGAGAGCCGCCGCTATCTGGAGATGTTTTACGCCCTCAAGTACAGCAAGCTGGCAGCGTCTGTTCCTCTTGCTGTGGAGGAGTGAAAGAGAACGTTTTCCCAAGTAAATAAAGAGGCGGAGGCAGTGGTTGGGCTTTTGGGTGAAGGTTTTTCCTCCGTCGAATGCGGATTTTGGATATATTATGATTTACAAAGGATCTTTAACTTCTTTTTTCTTTACTTTTGATTTTCGATTCCCATTGGAAATGTTTGAACCTGGGTTTTTACCCCATTAATCAATTCAAGTCAACTTCGCTTCACTTGTTCTTAATAATCTAACACGAAAAGGATTCCACTCTTTTATGGGTCGTAACAATTTGAGTGAATATCTGTAATTCCATAGAACCATTCTGTAAATATACGAAATCACGAAACAAAAACATACTCCTTTAAACGAGTTGGCATGAAATTCCCTGGTTCGCTAATCGTGTCATGGCGAAAATCGCCACCGTCCAAATACAACAATGCATTTCTTCTCGATGTCAAAGTCTGCATGGGGTATGCATGCGCCTATGTGCTAGGGCAACTACTTACGCATCAAACAAAGAAAAAATAAGACAAACACAGACCAAGCCGGATTGAGATAGTATGAATGACAGTGAAATACATAAAGTGATCATATCAAGTGCAGGTGAAGTTGACAAATTACAAGCTTCATCATCTTTCCTCAAGCAATCCTCTCTATTTAATTGAAGCCGATGATCAATCCGAACGGATTCTCTTCAGACTTTTCTCAGGAAATGCTGCATCATCATCATCGTCTTTTTCTCTTGGTTTTCTTTTTTCGAGACTTGCCGGCGCACATATGTGCAGAGGAACCTTCATCTCCTGCTGCACTTGTTCACGATTCGGCTTGACAACATCTAATATTAACTCTTCCTCCAACGGAGACGTCTCGAATTTGTCTTGGTACTCAACCAATTCCCCATTTGGAAGTTTGGAAAAGAAAGGATCAAAGTCAACCCACGGTACAGCCCCTTCTGGAAGGCCCTTAATATTTACCATAGCTGTTTATAATGAATACGGGTTTGACGCCACATAGATGTCACATAAGGTCAGTTTGTAGATGGCGTTTCTGGAGGCCGAGGCAACGAGTTGCATGCGCCGTTTCTCAACTTGTCCTTGTCGATTACATATCCCGAAATCTTGATGAAGGTAATCTTTTATCCTCGTAGACATGGCGTTTTTGCCAAAAGTCGAACAAAAAGCCTAGTTGGCAACGTCGAGCCACATCCAATGTGCTTGAAAATCCATTGTTGAGCCAACATGGAAGTTGTTGATTGGTTTATTAAGTGTTGATAAACATGCTCATTTCTATGGTGATCCATCATTTAGTTTGCAAATTTTGTCTACAAATTTAGTCTCCCGCTTACTCAAATCCCGTGTTTACAATGAGACTATAGAGGTCGGTAGCAAAATGTATAATATCATGCTTGTTGGAGATGGAATGAAATCAACAATAATCAAACGGTCTAAGAGCTTTGCAGATGGATTTTCCACCTTTGCTACAGCCACTTTTAAGTATGTCACATTTTTTCGGTTCCGAAATTTTTTATTTTGATTTTGGTTCTAATGGTGTTCTTGGCCTTTCTGTTTTTTTTTTTTTTTTTTGGTGTTTCTGAATTTTGATGAAAGAAAGTTAAACCCTTTGGGTGTTTTCGGATCTTTACTGCTGTAATCGGGGGTTCTTAGCCAGGGTTTAAGTATGTCACATTTTCGTGGTTCCGGAAATTATTTAAAGTCTTGTGTGTTGTTGGCCTTCTTCTTATACGTATCTGAAATTTGATGAAAGAAAGTTAAACCCTTTCCTTGTTCTGATGTTTGCAGCTATTAGCTAGGGACCTGACCATAACCAACACAGAGGGCTCAAAAAAGTTCCAGGCGGTTACTGCAAGAGTGACCTCAAACTCTGCCTTCTACCACTGCAACTTCAGTTCATACCAAGACAGCCTCCACGTCCATTCGCTTTGCCAGTGCTACCGCGACTGCATCATCCAAGGCACGATTGATTTCATTTTGGAAATGCAGCTGCAATCTTCCAAAACTGCGGGGCGGTTGTGCGAAAACCAATCCCGGACAGAAAGTGACAATCACTGCACAAGGCAGAACGGACCGGAATCAGAACACCGGCATTTCACTACAGAAGTGCACCATTGTCCCTGCACCGGAATTTAACAAGACCAAGAGGCAAAATTTCACGACGCTTTTGGGAATGCCATGGAGGAACTGTTCAAGTAGAGTTGCGATGAAGAGTTAGTTGGGGGATATGATACACCCCCGGGGGTGGTCAAAGTGAGGAGATTGTGAGGCAGTTTACAGTTGGGTTGTTTTTGCATGGGGAAGGTGACTGGATTCAGACCAGTGGGATTCCACTCTCTTATGGCTCGTAAGAATTTTGAGTGAATTTCTGTATTTACAAAGAAGGTAGAACCATTCTGTAAATATACGAAATCACGAAACGAAAAACATGGCAAGTTATCGGACATCATTTTTATGTCTTGTTTGCGTATATGGAATCGGAATAAGAACGAATTCACATGATATATAACAAATGTAGGGTTCCAGACTGGTGGTGGTTCGTTCTGTACACTGTATACATAATGTATAACAGCAAACAAGCAAAATGAGCTAAACTACCAGCACTTTGGTGCAGTTATTTCCTAGTTACAAAACTTGCCTGCAGGGTCTGTGGTTGTGTATATATATACACTAAGGCCATCGCCTTGGCGAGTTGTAGCATTAGGGACAAAAAGCTCCCATGAAGCACTGAACTTTTAAGAAACCTCTCTGTTTCTGAAACTTTCATGCTTGAACTCCATGGCCCGAGACTGTTCCCGTTACAAGGTGGAAGTATCCAGGCAAACGCAATCAGTAAGCAACAAGAAGACCGCCTCACTATTCACCAGCATGCTGTTTCTTAAATTCTTCAGTAGTCCTTTCTGCGTTCTCTTCACGAAGAGGCTGTGTAGGGTACAGAGCTAGTGCTAAAACTAAGGTAAATGCAAAACCAATTAGCCCACTAAACGGTTGGAATGACTGTGTCCCCATAAGCCAAGGAGGAAAGTTACCCCGGTAGGTCAGGAAGCCACCCTTCTGTATGATGAAAATTGAAGCGATAATTCCTGCACGCAACCCAATTGGTATGGAAAGGCTGCCTTCATTTCTTTGCCGAGCACCTGCTAAACCCAAAGATAGAAGCCATAGACCTGGTGTTGATAGCGGAGACCTGAAATTCCATTGAAATAAAAGGGCTGTTAGATTTGTCTTGCACGTGGTCAGCAGAAATCATTATGCAGAAAAGTCCAGTATTGCATTGCGCTGATCGTGTAAATCACAACAATAGCAGAAACTGAGGCCACCTTAAGGGTTAAAAGATTATAGTAAATATTGATTCCAGTAACCGTACAGAAGACAAAAAGAAAGCACTGATTTTAGCAGGCGATGAGTAAAGTAAAATGAATAGAAAGAAACCTCTGGGATAAAGCGAACGCAAGTCCTGATATAATTATTCCTCGATGATATCCAAGATCTGCAGCAATTTCTTGGGGCAGCCATGCCCTGAAAAGCAATTCTTCCACAAGAGCAATACCAGTAGCTACTATAACTCCTTGACCAACCATCACAAGCCCTTGCGTACACAATTTGAGCTGTGAGACAGCATCCAAAGAAGATGGAGTGGAGGGCCAAGAGAGATTCGCAGAGTCAAGTAGTGCTCTTACTGAGTGTATTGACAAAACAAGGGCAACTCCACCAACCAAGCCCTTCAAAAAATCACCTAACTGCAAGCAAGGAGATGAAAAATCATACAACTGCAAGTAAAGAACACTATGTTATTTTGCATGATCTTAGAGTACATGTCCACAATTTCAGCTAACACATACCTTTGGCAATGACGTTAAATCTAGCCCATATCTGTGAAGAGGATTTTCATATCCACGTATTCTTTTGCCCCATATCACAACAAGTATCATAAAAGCCGTGTAGAGGCCAACAATGCAAGCAAGTTCAGCAATTCTAGAGGAAGTATTGGTTGTCCAGCTTTGCAAAAATGATGGAAGTAGTGGAACAACAATTGGTGACCACAAAACAAGAACCATACCGACAAACCCAAAAATCCTACAGAAGCAAATCAGGATAAAAGAGCATATCAGGAAATAAAATAATCAAGAACAGAATCTGGGCATAAATGGAAAAAGATCACCATGCAAACCAAAGGAACCCAACAAACTATATGAAATTAGATCTCCGATTTCGCAAATGCATGATGCAACATACAGATAAAAATTCCAATTTGAAACTCTCTTCATAGTCATAAACTATATGGACTGGCATGGAAGATTAACTTCCTGAACATAGAAATTTGTACCCCGAATAATTTTGAGATAAAGACTTCCCTTTTGCCTTTCTAAAGCAGTAATTAGAATTAACCTATCTAGTTAATCTCAAGACAACTTACATAATACCTCTGGATTAAGGGACGCTCAGCTATATCAAGAAATTGGATAAGCTTGTCAGTCAAACTCATCGCACCACGTAGACCACCCCAAAGCAAAGCAGCTTTTCCAACTAACCTCAACATGCCACCCTTTTGTCCCAAATCTGTCAACATTGTGACTAATCTATTTGCAAAGGGGTTACAAAATTAGTAAAAGAAAGTAGTGGTACGTCTGTACATATTGGAAATACATATATCTTGTGTTAATACCTTTCTTGGTCCACTTCACCATCTTCCTTGGTGGGTACCACGGGAGCAGCAAC